>NC_042495.1:31035567-31053358 GCF_005508785.2 Acyrthosiphon pisum | reverse complement strand
ATTTTATTTGTTTTTTACGTTGTGTGTCAACATAACCAAAAAGTGTTCGTATTATGATTCTGTATTACTACCATTGTGGTGTGTGTACTGGATACGTTCGCTAATAAAGCAGCTATCCATTATTTCGTTCGTATTCATTTTTATATACACGTTATATTTTTTATCATTGTCGTCATCAGTAAGATGATACAATCATCATTGTAATTTTCTCTGGTTTCGCGGAAACTGAGTCTGCAGATCATTTATACACCGACTACCAATAAATCATATATCGTTCACAATTCGGTGAGCACTTATTTATTTGGTTCCGTTTATAATACCTACCTCTCTGTTAGATAGTCCGAACTGACTATAGTCAATAAGAATTGAGCGTACGGTGATAATTGCAATATCATCTGCATCATTATTGGCATCATTCGTGATTAGCGTAAATCCACCAGCAACCATTGTGCGTTGTGTAAGTGGCCGCCTAGGTCGTCCAGGTGCGATACGCTGTGGATCGGCCAACCACATATAACTCCACCTCAGTCATTGATGCGTGCACATTCTGGATCGTTCAATGGATATCGTGGCAACCGAACATACTTCCGTAGCATAAGTTAGTTGTAAGATTACATCTAATTGTTGTTAACTCTTTGGTCATTGCACCATACCGATTCGATCACAGAGAGACCCCCACCATATTATACTTAAACTGCATAATCCTATTTCCCATTGTATAAAGTGTATCCTTCACTCCCTCGCGTGTCGGTGCGTTTCAGTTCCTTCGTGTCCATTATCGCGTCATTGTTGCACCCATCACATCGTTGGGCTGTGTGTTGGATTGCCTATATCTTGAAAATAGGCGTTTTCATACTGTTGCGTTGGAAACGTTAATCTTGCACGCATTTTTGGTTGCCTACCCTTGACGCCTTCAATCTTTTCGGTAGATACAATTACTATAAGTTAAATAAAAAGTCGAATGGTCCTTCACAATTATCGATTACCCTATACAAATATTATGTATAATTGTATTTTTTAACCCTTTGAAAGTGATTTTGTTTCCAGTAATTAAAGACCAAAGAAGCATATTTTATTTCCTGACTGAATTCTTGCCCCTATTTCTATTTCTATCTCATTTCTCTCTGAAAGTATAGACCCTAGGTACTTGAATTGTTTTTATCTTTTGAAATGTCGGTTGTTGGTGTTGAGAGTTGGATATAGTATATTGGTATCTCGTCTTCCTACTACCTACCATATATTCCGTTTTGTCCTCATTAATATGAAGTCCAACTTTTAGTGTTGCTTTCTCGAGCCGATTTAAGAAACATTTTAGTCTATCTTGTGATTCTTCAATATTATTATATAACTTAACTATATAAGAATTTTATGATGAACTTAAAATGATAATAAATATAAAATAGGTAATATAATATAATATGGATTTTTTTTGTCGAAGAAAATATACATTGATATTTTCTATTGGGATATATGAAATAAGATGTACTTGTGTTTCTCAATAAAAACCAAAATTTTATTAATTATGTGTACAACTTTTACTCTTACATTACATTACATATTTCTTAACAAAATATTTAGTAACCTATAAAAACAAAAGAAACTATATTTAAAGTCTTTATTCAGGTGGTTTATTTATATCTAATAGATGGTTATTAAATTCAACTAAACATTTTATTTTATATATATTTTTATAAGTTTGATTAATATTGTTCATAATGATAACCAGGGCTAGGATTTATATGCTACAGCTTGTTTTTTTTGCTAATTTTGATTATTGATTTTGTCAGTAATGTCCATGAATCACCTCGTGATGAGATAAATGGTGGTAAATTTATTTTGCATGTTTTTGCATATTTTGTATAAAATGCGTATTATTGCATATATTGAATAAAATTAATATTATTGCATATTTCGATTATAAGAATGTAAAAAATGCATGTTTTATGGTATATTTCGTAAAATTTGGTTTTTTTGTCAAATATAAATTGTATTTCATGTAACACGCACGTAGTTAATGTGAATTATACATTTTATTTCTAAATTATATTATTTTAAGACAAACAGCCTATCATTGATGTATTTTAATAAATAAACATTTTTTTTCGTAACTATATTTTAGTGTTTATCTTATAAAAAATTAAATGCATATTTTTGCATATTTTGTTATATAAAATGCATATTTTACAATTTTTTATTGCATATAAATCCTAGCCCTGATGATAACAAGTAACTGAGAATCTTGATATGGCAGCTTAAACGTTACAGCTGACCATGGTGACATCTAGTTGACTTTGTCGGTAGAGCAGCAAATACAAATTTAAGAAAACACCCATATATAAGTGACACAGTTTTCTTTACATATACTTAAATATATAAGACAATGTCATAAGTTTCAGGATTGACTTAAATAATATAGTTTTCCTGTTGAAGTAAAATGGCTAGGTAGGTATAGTTTTTTAATCAAAATTAATTTCCTCTTTGCATATCAAAAACAACATGGTGTAAGACACCAAATAACTAATATAACTTTATTATTGAGTATATGCGTTGCTACCATAACCCTGTGGCTTCTTATAATTTATGATGTTATTATACATTAGAAAATTAATAAACTTTAAGAAGTATATTCCCAGTATGAGTGTATTTGAATGTTATAAATCAAATATAATTAATTTTTTTCTATATAGAAATTAACATTCCATTCAACTTAGATCATAAAATTCATAAAAACACATAGGCAATAACGCAAAAAAAAAAACAGCTACCATTGAATAGGCTCCCAATTTCGGGTAAATATGGATTAGACCCTCGAATTGGCTCCTGAAAAAGGTATTTTTGAATTGGCAAGCTGAATTGTAAAATATTATTATTTTACCAGAGTTTCTTATATTATACATGTTTACTTTTACGACGTCAATCTAACCTAGCTTGGCGGCTGATACTAATAAAATATAATAATATAGTGCTGGATATACATATACTATTATAATATTCATTGGATTTAGTCTTATGATCTCAACCGTGGTAATCTACTACAACTATTGATTAGCATTGACTTCAATGCACTAATTTTATTTTTAAATACATTTTGCCATGTTGTACATTTGTAAGACGGAGACAAAACATGCGAGTGTTGCGTCCTCAAAGTTCAATTTCAACCGAATTAACCAGAACCCTTAACACCCTTAAAATCCCTTGAAAAAGATCAAACAACAGTAGTATAGGGGTCACTTCAGCACACTTTCATTTAAATGCAATATTTCCTAAAATATTTTTCAAAAATCTGAAATGCAATATTCCTAAAAAATATTTTGCATATTCGTGAAACGCAATAATTATTAAAATATTTTTCAAAAACCTGAAATGCAAAATCGCCAAAACATTTTTTAATAGAATTGTTATATAAAAAATAAAAATCGAAATACCATATTTAATTGCAAAATGTATAAAAAAAAATTGAAAAAAAAAATTATTTAAAAATTTAAAATATAATAAATAATAAAATAATGGAAACAACTATCAAAACTTTTAATAAATTACAAGAAAATGAAATGCAAATAGAAATTGAAAACTCAATGTTAAATAATGCAATCTTTGTTAAGTTTTGTAAATATGAATACTATAATACTAATAATAATAATAAAATTATTAAAATCATGAAATATAATCTAAATAAAATTCCAATTAAAGGAAATATTTAATTGTCGATCATAAACACAATATTTCTGGAAATGGAAAGCATTATGCTTCTAAAATACTATAATCAAAGATTTATTTGCTGTTATTCAAAACTTTTATAGAGTCAATGTTAGAATTTGGAGTTGTAAACCAAACAAGTGGTACGTTCATTTTTTAAACTAAGAAAAGAGCACTAATTAGTTATTACCAACATTGTTAGAAAACTGTAAGTGCTGGTTGTGTCTGTCCACCGTGATGGTATGGTACAGCCATTACTCGTCCAATTGATTGCACTTATTGCCCCCGATACAAAGACGATGCACAAAATTAATAATATAAAAATTATGAAGGGTTTGTTCAAAAGAGGAAGAATATTCAATTATCCTTGACGTTCGCTTCTTGTTTTTTTTTATTTAACAAGCAGTCCATACATGAGGGGTGGTCCAAAACGTACTATTGCCGAAATTG
This sequence comes from Acyrthosiphon pisum, assembly GCF_005508785.2. Classification (NCBI taxonomy): domain Eukaryota; kingdom Metazoa; phylum Arthropoda; class Insecta; order Hemiptera; family Aphididae; genus Acyrthosiphon; species Acyrthosiphon pisum. The sequence goes on along the minus strand of NC_042495.1, from coordinate 31,049,212 downwards.
ACAAAATAGAGTTAGGTATCGATTCTTATGGAAAAAATAACGATACATAGATTGGTGTCGTCAGAAAAGATCAAAACTTTCTATTACCTGGTTAAATTTGCCATTCAAAATAACTGGTTAACCCAAAATGAACCTTTTCCATATATAAAAATAATATATTTTAGAAAATCAAAACGTACTTTTTCCAGTTTTACGCCAAAATATACGGCCCATGTTAAAAGAAAAGGAACAAATCATTACTATATCATTTTATCACATTAAGGAATTAAAATGGCAGCGTAACGGGATGACATAAATTATATTGGCTATACTATGAAATATACTAAGATATGGACTGTAGCCTTACGCTGCCATTTTATATTTGTTTGATAACAATATAGACAATGTGCAATAACCTTGTATATTTAAGCCATGCCTTTGACCATACATATAATTTTCATAGCTCTTTTTTGAGATTTAACATGATTAATCATGTCATCGACTTTTCTAGAAATATAAAAGCCATTGTGATATTTACACATAATAATTCGAGCATGATATTTGGGTTAGATATTCGATCAATTAGGTACCGACAATTGAATGTCAATCTTCGTTGTATCAGGCTGAATAATATATATTTTTATATTGCCACTGCGTTCATAAGTTTGTGTAGTTGATTAGAATGAAATATAAAAATAATAACAAACTGAGATTGACCTATGTGTATTGTGTTATATAGTGTATATGTTCATAGGGGGAAATAAAACATATCAAGCAATATTAGGCAGTTTATGTAAGTATACATTAGATAGTAGTCATTTATAATGTTATATTTAAATATTTTATAATACATTAATTGATTGTTGATGATTAAATATATTAAAATAGGCAGGTAATACAAATACGTATTAGTCATATAATCAAATATTATGTTGGTAGTGATTATAATACGTAAATCGATCCTTAGGTTGTTCTAATATAAATGCATAACTACAGGCAAACACATAGTAACTATTAGAATTGTTATATTATTACATTTGATTATTTGAAGAGAATTTTATATTTTATTTAATTTAATATATATTTGTATAAGTCTGCATCAGGGAAGAGGGAACTTATTTACTATGAAAAATCATATGCATTATTTCTGTATTTCTCATTAATATAATGATCACATGTACTTACAATCGTAGAAGGAGAAAGAATGTAGTTATGAGGCAGATTTAAATATGTAAAGTACATATAGTCAATTCGCCGACCGAATGCAATTTAAGTCAATGAGCGCTTATTGTTATATTCGTGTTTTAAATATAATTGTGTAATAATAATATAATGGTCCTGTAGTAGGAGAAAAATGAACGGAAAGGCCATTTGTAGTAGGAGAAAAAATAGGTGGAAAGGGGAAGGTGGTGATTTCAGATGAGACGAGTATATTATTATATTAAATACGGTGAAACAGAGCGATAAGTAATGTCTGGTGATTATGCGGGGTTGATGACCTGCTTCAATGGGCAAGGGATGCATCTGGCGGACTGGTTGCTTGTGTCCTTGCAAGAAATGACACTTCAATAATCCCTGCTACGGCGTCAATACTGGGCAATGTGTCGCAGTAGGTTTATTTGTACGTGTATGTGTGTGTGTGTGTGTGTGTGTGTGTGTGTGTGTGTGTGTGTGCACGTGTCTGGGAGTCGTGTAAAATTATGTTGTTTGAGAGTTTCCGCATAAGATCGTCCTACTACTGTGTTATACCTATCTGTCTAATGATGTTTGAATTATCTACGCTTATTGTATAAATATCCAAACACTTACCTTGCGCGTAGATTGCTGCAGCTGGTTCTCCCGAGTGGTTAGTTATTATTCGGGGTCGTGTTCGACAGTCGATATCACGATGACAAAATATGTATCTTGGTTTATATAATCTGTAGAATTTCGTATACCTTACACTCTTTTATAATTGTGACAATTACCATGTGCTCTCAAGATTCTTACATTCGTAGCAAGAGTACATATAGTTGATTCGAAAACCTAATGTAATTTACGTTAATGAGCATTTTATTGTGATAAACACTTGTGTACCAAAATAAGTGTTAAATATGTTAACATTCATAGCAAGAGTACATATGGTCAATTTGCCGACCGAATGCAATTTAAGTTAATGAGCACTTATTGTTATATTCATGTTCAAAATGTAATTGTGTAATAATAATGTAACGGGATTACGATATTATGATAGTCACAGAACTTTATGATTTTAAAAGATTAATGGGTAGGTGAGTGGAAAAAATTAACAATGTGAATTTGTCTGATAGAGAGATGACTAATTCAGATAGTCATAACAAACGCTGAGATAATCCAATATACATATACTGTATAGTGTATACTCATAAACGCATAGTGATAAGCACTTTTTGAACAGTAGTAGGAGAGTGCCGTGATGTTGACTGGCGTGGACGTGCATGGGTCGTCTTCTGACAGATACTGTTGTTGGATCGATTTTGAAGGGTCCTTATATGATATGATTTCTGTGTAATCCCTTCTTCTGATATGTATCGATTAATACGTGGTATTAAAGTATTGATATTCTTTCTTATTTTGGTCATGCGATAAAGGTAGCAATGCTAATTTATTGTTTTGTTTTCACCGAAAATCTTGATCGGAAAATTATCGAAGGGGTATTGTAGTATATAATATTTATGTATACAAATACGTAAGAATGTATTCATGGTTTTATAATATACGGTGTCGTCTGGCGCCGCTGATAATTGATTGTGTTGTTTTTACTAAACGTTTGATCTGGGAGGTGTAGAATATTATTTATGCGTTTCATGTGTCGCGTGTATGTAAGAGGTGTGCGTATAATGTATACATATACCTGATACGTACGTATATATGTATATCGGACCATCCACATTCCATAATATGGTCCGTTGTCATTAGTTGTCTCATGTTTTATTTCAAGTTTAAATATTATTTATTACACAGATATTAATCATGAAATCCATATCATTACTCATCATGACGGTACACATGCAATAAGTGATAGAAGTAAGTATAAGTTACAAGTTACTTTCACCTAGTGTTATATTTAAATTTGTATAATGTATAATGTGCTTACATATAAACGATAAATTATATTACAATAGGTAATAGGAACAAATAAAAATACGCACTTATCAATAATCATATTATCAAATATGTATTAAGGATACATACGTAGTGCTATCCGTAAATTGTTACATTGAAATTCATACCTATTTCCTATCAAGTAGGTAGTTACTATGATAATTGATATATTATGACATTTCATAAATTGGGGAGTGTGAAATCGTCGTACTGAAATTAATCTTGGCATGATACTTGTAATAATGTAATAAATACTAAATGCTACATCTTAAAAAATACAAAACGTATGAACTTAGAAGTTGTATGAAGCTCATACAATTAAATTTTGAAATAGTGGTTAATCTAATGATTTAGATGTGCAATAAGAATCTTCTGATATTCTTATTTAAAAGAGATTGGCAAACAGGGATCTTGAGATTCATTGTGGAAATTGAAACATTTTTTTTTGTTTAAATTGTTGCAATTGGATGCAGATTATAATAGACAATAGTCAAACTAAAAATGTATATCATTTCTTTATTGGATATAAATGGTTGTTATTGGTTACTCGGGTAGATCGTGTACAAGCATGCATAGAATTATCCAGCTTACGCCCCCGAATAAATATACTTTACCTTAAAACCATATTATGTATGTGTATAGCTTAAATACTCAAAAACAACTCCATTGAATAAGGCAAAAATATCAGAGATTATTTTTAGAGATGTAAGAAAAGTTTAATGAGCTTAAACCACATTAAAAAAGATACCAATTTATTGCTAAATCTGTGACATGCTGTTGTTTTATTTCACAAAGCTAGGTACACTAACACTTGCATTGTACCAAATTAATAATTTGAATATGATTATATATTTATATGTTGTAATTACGTAGGTCCACAAGTATTTGAAGTGGATTATATTGAAGTATAAAAACAATAATAAACTGAGATTTATATATTATAATACAATTTATATTTTTTTAGATCCTGTGTTTCAATTTCCTGAAAATTTTTATAATCTTAAAATTAACTTCAGTAAGTATACATGTCTAGTTATTAATAGTGTTATATTTTAATAATAAATAACATGTCCTGTGGTCATTGATTCTATAATATTATTTATTTATTTATTTACGGAGAACAAAACTCCATTTACAAAAAGTATGTACAAATATAACAGTTACAATATAATTTCATAGAGAAAAGAAAGCCTTTACAGTATGTGAGAATCAATTTGTATATAATAAAAAGTAAAATTAATAATAATATAACAATAACAATAATCTCGTAGTATAAAGATTGGTAATATTATGAAAATTTAAATTAAACCATATATCTGTTTAATATCATTATTACTACAATGAAATAAATTTAAATTGGCAAAATTACCTGATGACATTACCATATTTGATGGTGAATTTAGGGAATAATTTGTTTTTATGTTTCGTAAGAAAAATAAATTATTATTTCTCGTGTTTTTTGGGTTGGTATTAAAATTTAGATTCTCTAATAAAGATCTGCAATCAATTTCTTAATTAAGTAGTTTGAATAAAAAATTTAAATTCAAATAGTTTCTACGGTTTTTTAGGGGAGTCATATCAAAAAATCCTAAAACTCCATCATAACCAGTGTGAGGTTGTTTTTCTATTCTACATTTGAAAGAAAGGAATCGTAAGAAAGAGTTTTGAATAGATTCGAGATTTTGAGTAAGTTGTATAGAATTGGGAGACCAGATGAGGGGAGCATACTCTAATTGGGATCAAACAAAAGAGAAATAAATATTTTTTAAAGCAAATGGATTATTAAATTTTGAGCAGCAGTGTTTAAGGAAACCTAGTTTTGAAGATGCTTTGTTTTTTATTTTGTGAATATGGTCATTAAATTTTAATTTGGTATCAAATAAGATACCTAAATCATTGACTAATGAAACACGTTGTGTGGGGCAATTATTTAAATTATAGTTAAAGAATGAATTGACTTTTTTTATGTGAAATGGTAATTACAGAACATTTATTTAAATTGAGTTCCATGCCATTATCTGAACACCAATTACAAAAGTTATCCAAGTCGGATTGTAATTCTAAACTATCATTCATATATCTAATTGTTTTATACATTTTAGCGTCGTCAGCAAGAAGCAATACTTTGGAGTGATTTAAAATTGAAGAAATATAATTAATGAATAATAAAAATAATAAAGGAGTAATATGATTTCCTTGAGGTACCCCAGAGGAAACATGAATTGCCGTTGATAGGAAATTATTATATTTGATGATTTGTTGTCTTTCAGATAGAAAAGTTGCGAACCATGATAGGAGAGGATCATTAATGCCATAAAATGTTTTTAATTTTAGAATCAATAAATTATGGTCAATTCTGTCAAATGCCTTATTGAAATCTGTATAGATGACATCTGTTTGTGCTTTAGAGGAAAAAGAATCTATAGTACCTATCTTGTTTGAATATAGCTAAGTTTGTGACTGTTGATCGTTTAGGACGAAAACCATGTTGTTCGTCGATAAGGATATATTAAATATAGGAAATAATTTCGAATTAATAATTTTTGCAAATAATTTAGGAATAATAGATATTTTTGAAATTGGTCGGTTATTCTTAACAGATGATCCGTCGCCTTTCTTAAATATAGGAGAAATAAAGACAAATTTCCAGGATATAGGAAAAACTCCAGCGATTAATGATTGATTAAATAAAATATGAAGTGGATATGATAATATAAAACGACATTCAAAAAGAAATTTTGAGGATAAATTGTCTGGGCCTGAGCATAAATTGTAATATATATTATTAAGTTCATTGAATACATCCATAAGAGAGATTTGAAGATTACAAATAGAATTTATGTATTAATAGGATTTGGTTTTAATGATGAATTAGGTAAAGGTTGGGTATATACACTAGAAAAATATTTAAAATTGGTTGTCCACCTTCAGCCTAATTATTATTGTATATCATTAGGTTTGAAAGGTTATGATTAGGTTTTTTATCATTTATAAACTTCCAGAAATATTTAGGATTGAGTTTTATTGAATTTTGAACACTAGATAAATAATTTGTGTAATCATTTTTCCTCGTAACTTTTCATTGACTTATTAAGCTTGAGAATTTTCTAAATTCAATCGATGAATTAGTGCATTTGAAGTCTAGCTTTTAGATTCTGAGTGGAACGATGAATGTATTGATTTTACAATGATGCGTGTTTTTTTTTTTTTTTTTAATTTTTTTTTTTGTGTCTCTGTACACGATAAGTAGTCGAAATAATGCTTCGATTTTCAACTTCAGTATCTCGTTCGATTGGAAAGTGAATATAGTTGGTGCATTGGGCAGGTCAAAGTTTAAAATTCCCAGTAATTTTCAAAAGCGCCAAGAATAACCAAAGAAAAATAAAGGAAAAACGGGAATTTTTACGCAAAATGATTTATCACAAAATTGAATTTGGTTTTTGGTGTAACTTTGACAGAATGTTTATATTAGCATTTTATATACACCATAACATTTTCAAAATATTTTGACTTATTTTGAGCTCTTTACGGACACTGTCACTTTTCATTTTTTTTAGTTTTTTTTCTAAAAATATCAATAAAATTTTATTTGTTGATTAAAAAAGCTTGAAAATTTTAATAAAATGCTCCTAGTATATTGTTTCAAAAGCAGATGAAAAATATTAAAAAAAGGTGGGTAAGTGTATGTCACTCTGCTGTACAGTAGGTTAAAAGTGGGTCACTGTATAATGGATAGTATTAAATTTGAATTCAATGATATAATATCACTGGATAAGAAAAACGGTTGAGAGTGGAGACGGTATGTCAGTCTAGGTATTAGGCATACCTATTATAGGTATACTTATCAATAGTATTACAAAAAAGTTGACCTATAATAGGTATTAATAATAAATTCCAAATTAATCATATCACAATATCAATCAGGTAACGTGTTATACATCAACAACAAACCATGGTACTATCATAGATATATAATAGTATACGTTAGACGTTTCAAGTACCCACAAATAATATTATACAATCACAACAAAATAACTAAAATAGTTATTCTAGGTTTTTTAATATGTAATTTCATCCAAATTTGAACTTAAAATGACTATAAAAATAAACTGTGCTTATGTATTTCTTAGAATTTTTGGTAACAGAATTAAATATTTACGTGGAAACTTGTTTTAAATTTTCAATCCTTAGATATAAAAGTTGACAATTTTATAAATTTTTAACTAAAAAATAATTATTGAATCTTAAATTTGATAAATTTTGTCAACATTTTAACTTCAAATGCTTATAAAAAAAAATTGTGCCCATGTATTTTTAATATTTTTAAACTGATATTGTAACAATGTATCAGGAGCTTTGTATTAATTTTTTACACTTTTTGGCCAAATAGATAAAACTTTATTGATATGTATAGAAAAAAAAAACTAAAAAAATGGAAAACTTAGAATGTCCGTAAACAGCTCAAAAAGAGTCAAGTTATTTTCAAATTTTAATCGTGTATAGAAAATTCTAATATAAATATGCAGTGAAATACTCAAGTTCCTACAGTCATTCGTTTTTTAATTACAATAAAATAAGAAAATTGTTACGTAAGTAATCGAGTGAATATCAAATGTTGTAATAATATGAATTTCAAACGCTCATAAAAATTTAATTTGAGTTTCTTATAGACATTTTTTTTTTTTGATAAAGGTAGATTAACCTATAAGGAATTTTGTATTACATTTTAAAATGTTAGTTCTAAAAAGAAAAATTTTTACGAATTCTTAACTCAAAATAATTTGCTAATTTTCGTGATTTTTACATATTTTGTCAATTTTTGAACTTTAAATGTTAATAAAAAAAATCTGTGAAAGGATTTTTAATATTTTTCAAATCTCATTGTAACAATATAGTAGGAGCCTTGTATTAAATGTTCAAGTATTTTTACTCAACAAATAAAGTTTTATTGACATTCATAGAAAAAAAACTAATTAAATTGGAAACTGAAATTGTCCGTAAACAGCTCAAAACAAATCAAATTATTTTGAAAAAATTATCATGTATAGAAAATGGAAATATAAACAACCAGTGAAAATGTCATGTATCCACAGTCATTCGTTTTAATGTTACACCAAAAACCAAAATCAATTTTCTTGAAAACAGATTTTGCGTAAAAATTTCCGTTTTTCCTGAATTTTTCTTTTGGTTTTCACGGCGCTTTTGAAAACTATTGGAAAAATTTTACTTTTGACCCCCCCAAAGTACCAACTAGATTCCTTTCCTATCAGAAAAGGTACTGTTGAAGAAAATCCAAGCACTTTTACTGTCTTAAAAGGTGATGACTGACCATAGAGATATAGACATAGAGGTATGAAAAATAAAAAATAAATAAAAAATAAAAAAAAAAACACACATCATTGTAAAATCAATACATTCATCGTTTCACTCAAAATCTAAAATCCTTGGTCACAGTTTTTTTTTATAAGCATTTAAAGTTCAAAAATTGACAAAATATGGAAAAATCACGAAAATTAGCAAATTATTTTGAGTTAAGAATTCGTAAAAATTTTCTTTTAAATCTAAGATTTTTAAATGTAATACAAGTTTCCTTATAAGATTATCTACCTTTATCAAACAAAAAATATCTATAAGAATGTAAATTTAAATTTTTATGATCGTTTGAAATTCATATTTTTACAACAAAGCGTAAAAATTTAATGCAAGGTTCCTGATATATTGTTACAATAGCAGTTGAAAAATTTTAAAAATACATAGGCACAATTTTTTTTTATAAGCATTTAAAGATCGAATTTTGACAAAATTTATCAAATTTAAGATTTAATAATTATTTTGTAGTTAAAAATTTATAAAATTGTCAACTTTTATATCTAAGGATTGAAAATTTAAAACAAGTTTCCATGTAAATATTTAATTTTGTTACCAAAAATTCTAAGAAATACATAAGCACAGTTTATTTTTATAGTCATTTTAAGTTCAAATTTGGACGAAATTACATATTAAAAAACCTAGAATAACTATTTTAGTTATTTTGTTGTGATTGTATAATATTATTTGTGGGTACTTGAAACGTCTAACGTATACTATTATATATCTATGATAGTACCATGGTTTGTTGTTGATGTATAACGCGTTACCTAATGGATATTGTGATGTGATTAATTTGGAATTTATTATTGATACCTATTAAGGGTCAATTTTTTTTTTAATACTATAGATAAGTATACCTATATAATAGGTATGTCTAATACCTAGACTGACAAACCGTCTCCGCTCAGAATCGTTTTTCTTATACAGTAATATTATATCATTGAATTCAAATTTAATACTATCCGTTATACAGTGACCTACTTGTAACCTACTGTACAGCTGAGTGACATCCACTTACCCATCTTTTTTTTTTTTTGCTCTTATTAAAAATGTAAGTTTGTAACTAAACCAAATAGGATATGATGAGCTATGTTTTTTATACGTAGGGACATATTTATATACAATAGAGTTAATAATAGAATAAAAAGTAGAAATATTATAATTTATGTCATTAGTATTATGATGTAAGTTTACCCAGTTTATTAGTAATATAGATGATTAAGGTGGTTCCAGTCAATCAATCAAAAATATTTTAGACCCTCCGCTGTGACAAGATTGTGAGACTTTAGACGGTTTGATTTTAACGCTGTAAAAATAATAACACGTCTGAACATCTTCTCAAGATAACGAACGGAGCTTTTTTTTAAAGTTATAACTTTTGACGATATTATAGTATTTATAAATTTCAGTTTTTACAACATTTTTGTGTATTTTTGTACACCCATAGCTGATCTCAATCCACTGTATTGCTGATAGTATTTATTGGTTTATAGTGTAGAATAAAAACCTAGCTTATACAGAAATGATTCATAGTTTAAATTCGAGGAGAAACTGAGGGTCCTACTACTAACCTACTACATTGCATCATGCCTAATTAATACTTAAAATAATATTATATGATTTTTATGTTGTAATTATTACAATTATTTGTAGTTGATTATATTGAAATATACAAACAGTAAATAATATTTCACTTTGTTACTGTTTTTATATATTATATAAAAATATATACTTTTATGGTCAATCAATTCGTTCAGCTTCCGGAAGATGAGTTAAAAACAAAGCTGAATGCATTGGGTAAGTTTACATGACTGCTTACCGGCTATAACATATTATTTGATAATAAATGTATATATTATATTATTATAATTCAGCATCAGGGAAGAGGGAATGAATTCAGTATGAGATGGTGTATAATATATTATAGTCTTTTTGTATACTTTCTCAATAATATAACGATCACACGTACTAACAATAGTAGAAGGAGAAATTATGTAATTAACAAGTAGTTGTAAAAAACTCATTTTACACCAAAATTATCATCTGTGGCTGTACCTAATGTGTAGGTAGTTAATATTAGTGTGCCGTTTTCATCCTACGTCGTGTGATTAATATGACACATAGATTTTCAATACATCTCATAATATTATAATTAAAATATTACAAATCATCATAAAGATAATGTTACAAGCACCGCTCACCTTTCATGTTCCTTCCTGTTGTTTTATTTTATACCTACATACACTTTTATTATATATGTTTATATGACCTAGTGTATACTAAAATCTTATGTTATATGATATATTAGCTCTGAAGTTAATAGCGAATTGTAAGTAGTTTTTGTCAACGATATTATATAATAATAATTATTGACTGTTTAATGCCTTTTAATTATTACTGCGTATAATGCAGGTGTCTATGCAAATATAAAATGTAGCATTTATAAAGTACCTAACAATAAACATTAACATGAACCTAATTCATATAATTTCAGATCCACTGCAGGTGTTTGCTGATAATTATGCGACGTATAATGGTGTCGATCCTCAAGGTAGATAATTATTAAACTGGCTACAAACCCATAAAATATAAATCTCACAAGTTACAAAATAATACATTATTATTAAATTATAAATTATAATAATATACTCTTATATTCTTAAACTATTATTTGGTTGGTACTATAATAATATTCAACTAAAAATAAACAATTGTATCCAATTAAACTGTTATTTCTTTATTTTTTCAAAGATTTGTTAAAATCAGTGTCAAAGTATTGTAATGCTTGCAGCATATTTATATAGGTAAGTACTAGTAAGAAATATTTTAGTTTTAGATTATAATAATTAATTACGTATTTTCATATTATAGAAGAAGTTTTAAGTGAATAAATAAAAAATAGTAGTACAAAAAAGGTAAATATTACTTTAATAATATAAACTACCTAGGTACCAAATATTAACCAAGGAGTTGATAAATATATAAATTATGATCAATTTGACTGTGTACTATGGGAGGGACGAGACTGCGCCACTCAAGGCGAGAAGCATCCAGTCCCGCTTATATGGCAATAGGGGGTCACCCCACCGGGACGATCGGCCTTAATACCTCCCGTCACAATGGTTACGAATGTGTACTATATAATACACAGGATGTGTAACAGGGAGATCTGACAGATAAGATAACTATTGTTCTAATCATTATTTTTATTTTTATTTTTTTATATATTATATAATTTATAGTCACTTGCGTTACACGTATAGTATAACATTTTGATTTATACTTTTTTTTTTCAATTAAAAATAGCCAATCTTGTTTTATCTTACTGTAAGAACAATTTTAATGGTGGATACATTTATTGAAGTCAAGTACCTAGTTTATTTTTCAGAATTTGTTTAAATATCAATCTTTATTTTTGAATAAATTAATTTTAGAACTTTTTTTTTTGTCTGGCCTTCCTCTTAAACTTTATATATTTATTATTTATATAGTTATTGAAGATCTATTAAAGTAGTTCTTGTGAGAGTTTATCAATTTTTGATTCCCAGTTTTTATGATTAGAACATGTACCTATTTCAATTAAATTAATTTAAATTTTTGTAATTTTGTAGTGATACATAGCACCTTGTAAGTTACATCATTTTGTATATTATTACATAAAAACATGAAATGTCTAATTAATTTTTATTGGTAATATTGTGTAGAAAAATAGTTTTAAATTTTATTCAAATTTATAGAATATCCTATATAATAAACAAAATATTGTGAAATTCTAGAAAAAAAAATAATGAAAATATTAGTGGTACATTTCGCCCGCCACAGCGAAGAAGGTCGTATCTCTGTTTTCACAATTTTTTTTTTCAAGTTGTCATAACTATTTGTGTGTAGTTCCCGGGAAAACGGTAGAGACTGAATTTTGCTGTGTAGAACTTCTTTGATTGTTTTATGCTACAATCAGTTTCGCGGGAACTACAAAAACACAGTTATGAAAACTTGAAAAAAAAATTGTGAAAAGAGATATACAACCTATTTTACTGCGGCGGGAGATTTGATTGCTTAAGAATTTCATATTTTTCCTAAAAGAACATTTTAATAGAATGTAAAATTATCAAAACTCATGTACTTACCTACCTATTGAATTTAGTTGCGTATATTCTTTAAGCAATAAAAAGTTATAATTGTTAACCTAGTTATAATACATACAAGTCATACGCAGTACCTATAGTTATGAATGTAGTGAGAAATTTTTAAGTTATTTGAAAGTCTTTGGATTTAGTCAGAACTCAGAATACGAAGAAATTAAAGGGAATAATAATAATAATAATAATAATAATAATAATAATTATAATACTGTTAGTTTAGTGGGAAATCTTACATTTAAAAGAAATTGTTTAAAATTCCCTACACGTGGCTGAATGTCATTTTTTTATTATTTAGCGTTGATTAAACGTATGTTTTTAAATATACCTACGTACGTCGTTATGAGCAGTTACTTTATATTTTTTTTTTTACTTTTATCATACGCACAGCGTGAAAACTGCAAAAAGACATACGCAATAAACGTGTTCGTTTAGTTTCGAGTCTTGTAATTTAAGGGGACGTCTTGTAATATAGACGACAGTCTTTGAATTTAGTCATAACTATTGAAATTTAAGAGAAAGTCTATGAATATAGTGAGAAGTCTTGTATTATAGACGGAAGTCATTGAATTTAGGCGGAATATATGATATATAGGAGAATGTGTATTATATTGTAGTGGGAGGTCTTGACATTTTAGGGGAAGTCTTTTAATTTTCTTGGAAGTCTTTGAAATTAGTCAGAAGAATTGGAATTTAGAAGAAAGTCTATTGAAGGTACCTTATATATACGCAAGTAAACTATCAATTGCTACTATAATATTTTGTATTTATTAGTCCATAATTAAAAAAACTAAATTAAATCAACTGTTATTTTATTTTATTTTTTAGATAAACATACAGCTTCATAATATTCATATTATGAATATCGTACTTATTAATTTATATAGGCATGTTAAACTAATAAATAAATTATACTATTATATAACTGAACTCCATAAAAATGATTTATATGTACTTATAATAATAATGAATATAAAATAAAGATCATAATGTAATATGAATTTATTGATTTATTTGTTTTTTTTTTAATGTCT
>NC_042495.1:31033514-31035467 GCF_005508785.2 Acyrthosiphon pisum | reverse complement strand
TTAAATAAATAAGACATAATTATATGGTGTATTTGGAAATATTATTTTCAGTTAATGGTATATTATCCTTGACCGAATGTTCAGTGTCAAAACTTGAAGCAACGTTTATGAAATAATCATTGAGTTTATTACAAAACTAGATTCACTAATAATAGAATACCATCTTTGTTTTTAATCTTTTTTATTTTATTTATATTTTTATTTGGTTTTCTTATGATCTCATTTATAATATTACAAATTTGTTTGGTATTGGATTTAGAGCTTTGTAATCTGTTTTGATAGTACAGTTATTTGGATTTTCGCAATAACAAATTTAAATTTTTTTTTGAGAAATGTAATATTTTTTTAAATGAGGGTCAAAAGGCGTAGTTCTTAATTTAGCTGATTACGTTCTAATATAAATAATATTCCAGGAGTAATCAATTCTTTTATTTTAAAAATGTTTTTGGTCTATAATTTGTATCAGGAGTAGATGAATTGTTAATAAATTTGCTGATTTTGGAATTAAAAACTTAGTCCAAACATGAATGCCAATTTTTCGTTTTTATTAGTAAGTTTAAATGAGCAGTGTCTATTTTATCTGGTCTTACAATTGTTTTATTAGGATTTTTAATCATGAATGAATAAATCAGATAATAACAATATTGTTGCAAAATGATCTGTTATAACCTGATCTCAAATATATGAGAAGTCATTTTATTGGATTCTGTTGTCATATACATGTAATATTAGTATTCAAACCATGTAAACACACGTGCGTGTACAATGCGCAACACTTTACTATCGCTTTCTATATTGTACACTGTACGGGATGACCTCTACTGTGTACGTTATTATATATTGTACTTATATACATAATCATATTTTCGTGTTATTATGCATTTATAATAATACTAAAGTCATTAGTCCGTCAAGCTTCACATTCAACAGATTCAATGTTATTTGTAAAAATATGGTCAATGCATATTTCAGAATGATTATAGACTCTCTATCTAAAACCATTTTTGGCCGTTATATTTTAATAGTTATTACAATTATTTGAATTTATAATTTTATTAATATTAATGTCAACGCAATAAATACTAAACATTTTTTTATTTATTTGTGGTAAAAATAAATCTAAACTTTGTAAAAAATGTTCGAAATCATCATTTTAGTTGATCTATATTATATGCGAATTATTGAATATAATAGCTCGTTTACTTCAATTATAAGATGAATAGAATTACAATTCGATAATACTTGTTATTCAATTTGTATTATTTGTATTATTTCTATTTAAAGAATCTCTAACAAAGATAGGTTATACCATCACTTATATTCAAAGTGCAACTAAAATATACGAATACCCAAACCGTCAAGTTTTATTAAACACAATGTAGTATATTAAACTACACACATTTTTTACATTTTAACCTATGAATAATATGCATCATAATATACATAATAGAATATTATATACATATGATGACGAATCGTACATAACGATTTATAACACACTGCATAGGAATGTAGTTTTACAGATCAGGCGTGGGTCGTTAGCATTTTCGAGAAGATTGTATATGAACACAGTATCCATGAGAACATAGATACTCAACGATAGGCAGTGGAGAAGTGGTTAGGACTATAATGTAGCCCCAGAAACAGCCTGTATTCAGACATGTTTCACCTGAGTTTACACAAGCTTCCTCATACCAGTCAGGGTAACTAAATATGGTAAATATGTCAGTTTGGAATAATTTTCACTAAGAATTAACAATAATAAATACGACCTCAACATTTTCAACCAAGTCTATATTTATTACACCTGAAATACATTATCATTCCATGGTACGCCACCGCACAGTATTAGCTTACTAAATTAGATATGTTCGTTGAAAGTGCTTTCTATAATCAATACTCGTGTCCACGAGAGAACGACATTAAAAACGCATTGGTCATTGCGCATGGATC
>NC_042495.1:31027078-31033414 GCF_005508785.2 Acyrthosiphon pisum | reverse complement strand
ACCCCTCCATATACCCCACCATATCGATTGGATGCCGATCGGCTTCGGTTGGCGACAACCGTTGTCAACAGACGACAACCGGTGACAACCGTCAGACCACGGGGTTTAGTAAGTTCCCACATGAAAAATATTACTTCCGTACGTAAGTTCCCACACGAAAATTTATTCAGACTTAGGAATGACAACTTGAACGTAGTTGGTCCAAAATATATTATAATGAAAATTAATGATACAATGAGTAGATATGGTCCACATATTATTTGCACTTTCGCAAGCGTTTATAGTAAGACTTGTATCAGAACTAGCACTATCCCAAATACTAGGGGGGAAACTATATCAATAACAAAATATCAGATTATAACTTGAAAATAATTACACAGTATGACTATGTGAAGTGTTTGAGCTTTTGCAATAAGCCGAATCAAATTTAATTTTTTCTATTACTATTATTATAATTATTATAACTATTATTATTTTATACCTATACAAATAATATGTGGACCATACACATTGCATTATTAATATTTTTATTATATATTAGGACTAGATTCATATAAAAAATTGATTGTACTTTTTTTATGCAACACAAAAGCAAACAAATGTTAACCACACTAACTACATTTAAGTTGTCAGTCCTAAGTCTGAATAAAGTGGGAAGGAAATTTGTATGCGGTGTAATTTTTTTTTCGTGTAGGACTTACATACGGGTGCAATTTTTTTCATGTGGGAATTTACGTATGCATACCCGGGTGTGATTTTTACTTGCTATATCTCGTGTGGAAATTTACATTCACCCCAGATCATAGCGCCTGCCACCCCACTTCCGTTATGCGCCCGTTGCTCAGGTATGTGGTACCCAGCACCACCCATTCATTGATGGATTATTCACTGAGTTTACTAGTCCTATCGGACTGATGCGTTAGAGGTTTTTCCATTAGCAACACAATGCAGTCGTGGCCGGTCCGGTTCACAACGCCGGTCTAGCCTGTGAAATAAAGGTCTTTTGCAAGTGGTTGACTGAATCCAGGTCACTGCGTAGCAGAGCCCGAGTCATTAGTGCACTTTCCAGCCGGGCGCATCCAGCCTGCTCAGTGTGATCTCTGCCGCTGGAACCACGCCTTTGCACTGGGTTAGCATGTACCATCTATTGATCAAGGTACTCCTGAGAGGATTTCGGAGAAGTGATCCGACACGCTGTCTTAAGAGTGGGAGAACTAACGGTGGCCTTCTGTGATTCTCATCTCACGCAGTTCTTACGTCACGGATGTCTAAGACCTGTTATTTGATCTCATGTCACTGGTTGATTCACGCAACCAACCGTAAGTGGGACGTCCACACGGTGTTAGCAACCTTAAAAGCCAGTATCTATCTGTCAAAACGTGGATGTACCGGCCGTAGACAAACGCTATGGTCTGTCAACACCGTAAAACCCAGTGAAACACACAGGCCTCATCACTTGGCTGTGGTTTCGCTAGATCCAAGCCCCAGGCAGTGGCCCAAAGGATACGCATATTTAACAGTGTTGAAGGAACGATTCCTGGAATTGATTCCTTCTTAGAGAACGATTGAAAGAATTAATTCCTTATTTTTAGGAATAAGAACGTAAATATTATAATTCTTTTGTTCATAAACAAACATTTGCAAAAAACATTTAATTTACTTATTAGGTTTTTAATCTATAAATATAATGGACCAAACAACAAATTTGTATTCATATGACATATATGACGTTGTGTTTTGATTAGTGATTATAGTAATAATTGAAAACTCGTGAACCATGATGAACGAGGAAAATAATGAGTTCCTTTTTTATAGAAACGAGGATTTGAAGGAGTTCCTTTTAATAATAAATGAATGAGGAACTGAACGAGTTCCTATTTAGACTAAAGGAATGAGGGATTGAACGGATTCCTATATAAAAGGAAGGTTAAGAACACTATTATTTAAGGTATTTTGTGAGTTTCGTAAGAAGCGTCGGTGGCGTCGGGTAACTACCCCGAACATAATATATTCCCTTCTGATAATACGGTACTTCCACGATCTCCGTGAGGCCATCCACATAAGTCACAGGCGTGTGACAGCCAGACGGGCTCAGGGACTACCAAGTACGCGCATAACTGTCGTACGTGCGTGCCAAATTGATTCGGAGCACTAATGATCAGTGGGGCTCTCTCCGATTCATGCAGAATGAGTTTTAGGATTCTATTAATCCGGTTACTCGAAACGACCCTATTCCCACTAGCACAGATGTCGGGGTAGGATTTGTTCGTATATCGCGACACTGCCTTATTTTTGAGTGGTACGGTTTTCTGCGGGGATTTCCGTTCCCACACCGAGTGGTTTCTCGGATTTTTAGTGTCTAATAGTTGATGGCTGGTTAGGCCTGTTACTTGCACTGGGCCACTCGCACCTTTGGTGCTGGTTTTCGATCGAGTTTTGAAGGAAAATGGGCCGGTGTGTGATCGGAGGTCCGCGGGCTAGTTGTTCGTGGTACTTGCCCGCGGTCGCTGTAATCCGATCCTTCCGTCCCATTTTTAATTAAACTTTCTCATCGGTATGTTGCAAGGCTTTCAGAGGATTACTTTTTGATTCTCGCTTTCGTTCCTATTTTTCTCTCTCGTTTATTTAATCTCGTGCGGAATAGAAGGGTATCCCACTTTCCGTTGGCCACTAAATTGCATTCAGGGCCCCGTATTGGAATTTTACTTATATCACCAATAACGTCTAACGAGGTAACCCTTCATCAGAGACGGTTTTGAAGTCTAGATAGTTTATAATGTTATTATATTTTATTATAGCCTGTAAGTTGAATTAATATTATAAATTACAACAAAATAACAAAAATCGTTATTTTTATTTTTGTTTGTTTCTATGATGATAAACAAAGCGTTAGAAAAATACATTTTTAGCGGTTTTTTTTTAATTTGTCGGTAGTTTTTCCCGTGGCATTAAGTAACTATTGATAAAATCGAAAAATTACCTTTTTAAAGTACTACCTTAATCAAATTTTATAAAATATAAGGTACGATATGTTGAAATCAAAGAACTCTTTCTGCTAGAAATTTAGTATACAAGAAAAAAAATAAATTAAACACTATTGTAAAACCACTAGATCCCCTCACTCCACTCAGAATCTAAAATTGGATAAAGCCTTGCACTAAATTAGGTGTCAAGTGGATCAATGTAATGTCCCGGAGTGTAATGGACTGCATAGGTAAAACAATGATGGTACTTATGGGTAAAATCAGTCAAAGAAAACGAGATTTGTTATGACTCGAAAAATTCCGGTTTGCGTCACCTCACTGAAAATACTTAATGTTTTACACATACCACTAATTGTTATAAACTTATACTATATTAATGGAATACGATTTACATTGATTCAAATGCACACGTTCCGAGATGACTCCAACACGGAATGCTCATTACGTTTCATCTTAGACAGGTAATAACTGACTTGCTAGACACTCTAACATGGTTTTCAAATTTTAATTTTTTTACACATACAGAAAAAGCACCGGACATGCGCAAGGGAACCGTATCATTAAATTACCGAATTGGACATGGGAGATTAATAGACACTGAAATTTATCAAAGCCAGGCATTATCATTATATTCTTACCAAACCGTCTCCGACCACTAAAATCACATTCATTATTGGTGTGACTTATGTTATTACACGATTGGTATCCACTTTATAAATAACTTTAAGTACTTTAAAAAATTGGAAAATTGCATTATGCGTATAAAATAATAATTCATGTAATAGTTAACGGTTTTAAATTTCTAAGATAAGTATTTTATGAATAAAAAACCTTTAACAAATTAATAAAAACCGTTTGAAGACATATCGTTATTTTACGATTGAATATCTAACGTCGTCATAATTTAAATTTTGAATTTCCAACGCTCTCACAAATTCAATATATCTTTATGCTAAGCTTTTTTTCAATTTTAGTACCTAAGGATAATTTATGAGAAACTATGCAAGACATTTTTACACATTTTCAAATCTTAGGTATTCATATTAAAATTAAAAAAATATCAATTGCTCACAATTTTGATGACTTTTGTTGACCTTTTGTCAGACTAATATCTGACCAGTCTTGGGTAAAATACTTTTGAAAAGTATTTGGAATAAATACTCGAATACTTATGAAAAATAGTATTCCGAATATGTATTCGAATACTTGATGAATATAATATTTCGAATAAAGTATTTGGAATACCATAAAAGTATTCCGAATGCTTAAAAATATTTTTGATAAATATATGAAACGATACCAGTTATAATTTTAATATTGTATGATATTAATAGATATTATTAATTCCAAATTTCCAACTCATAAAATATAAATTTTGTATTTTTGTTTTAAATCAAATGCAAGGGAATAACATGCAAATCAAACAATTTCATTTTCATATTAAAAAATTATTCCGAATAAAGTACGATTTTCAAGTCGTATTCAAAATAGATTCAAAAGTATTCAGAATATATCACAAAATACTATTAGAAATAGTATTCTAAAAGTATTTAGAATACTCAAAAATTATTCGGAGTACTACCCAAGACTGTGTGTGACACTGTGACCACAGTGAGTGTTATAATAGTGCAGCCATAACATGATTAACTGATTGCAATTATTACCTTTGGGCTTTGAGACAAATATGATAATAACTAATATAAAAAATATTAACAGTTTGTACCAAAAAGTATGCAACTGTCCTGGACGTTTTTCACTTGTTTTTTGTAATTAATAATCAGTCCAAACACTACCCAATATATTAATATAATATACAGTTACGTAAACATAATATGTATATTTTAAAAAACCAATAGTACCTATCTTGGATTTTTTCAAAGTCACGTATATTGTCCTATGACAATAAATATCATTTATATATCTCGAGAGAGAGTTGGCACTATGAAACAAGTCATTAATTTATCGAGACATCTGTCAGCCATTGTGATCTTAACACTTCATAATTCGAATGTAATATTTTGGTTAGATATATTCGATCTGTTAGGTAAAATTGTGTGTCATACTTCATTGCATCAGGCTAAATTAATAATGTAAATATGAGTATACATTTCTATGTTGTAATTATGTATACAAGTATTTATAATTGATTAGAATGACATATAAAACAGAAACAAACTGAAATTGAAACCTACGTGTATTGTTTATATTTGTTTAATTTATCTTTTCATAGGTCCACCTCTAAATGACGATTTTTCAAACCAATTGAAAAAATATTGTAAGTTTACATTACTAATTATTTATAATAGGTAATTTATATATTTTGTAATGCATATATTGACTGTTGATGATTCATTCTATTAAAATAGGTAATACAAATGCGTGTTATTCAGATAATCAAATGTGTATTAGTTTTAATGCGTAGAGCGATGCCTGGGTTGTTATGATGTAAATTCATACATATAGGCTATCGCATAGTAACTTTTTGAATTGTTATATTATTACATTTGATCTTTTGAAAACATCCTGTTGTGGATGGTTGGTATAAGTTATAGGAGAAATATTAGTAGAAACTAAATAATTTGCAGAGTTGACTATCCCACATAACACCAATAATTTTAATTAGTTATGTGTTGCCACTGACTTTTGTTTATACCACAGCTTGGGGCTATTCATTAATTATTCATAAATAAATATCATTAATATAAAAAAACTGAATTTTAGGTGCAATATAATTTATTATGGGTCTCGTAAGTGGTGGGCCTGATATTTAGAAAATTTCAAAAGATCATATTTTAATATAGTATTATTATACATTTTCCCAAAGTATCGATTGGACCTCAATGTTTACCAACAAATAAACATGTCAATTGTTATTATTATTATATTGTAATAATGATTCGAGAAACAGTTGTGTTATTGGTTTTTCGTTTAAGCTATGCTCATTGAAAATGCTTTCTATTTGGATTTTCCATCAGCATAGAATTTTGACATTATGTTAAATTCGATATAATTATAAATGTATGCTAGAAATGGCGTATTGTCGTTAAACGTGTTCCACCACTGTAATAAATTAATATATTTTAATATCATTCTATATAATACTCGGAAAAATGTTTATTCATATTTAAACTTCTCACCAAGATTTTAATAAAATTTATTTATAAATTACGACAAAATACTAAAATTTGTTATTCTTTGTTTAAATATCAAATTCCATTCTAATTCAGACTTAAATATTTATTAGTAAACACTTAGTAACATTTTATAAAGTTTAACAACAAAACAGTTGATATTATGTCAAAATTTTAACTTAAAATGATTATAAAAAAAAAAACCGTACATAATAATATTT
>NC_042495.1:31026829-31026978 GCF_005508785.2 Acyrthosiphon pisum | reverse complement strand
CTTGAGATTCACTGTGGAAATTGAAACTTTTTTATTTGTTTAAATTGTTGTAATTGGATGCAGATTATAATAGACAATAGTCAAACTAAAAATATATATCGTTTCTTTTTTGGATATAAAAGGTAGTTATTGGTTACTCGGGTAGATCA
>NC_042495.1:31022142-31026729 GCF_005508785.2 Acyrthosiphon pisum | reverse complement strand
TGTTCAGGCATACATAGAATTATCCAGCAAACACCCCCCGAATCAATATATTTTACCTTAAAACCATATGTATTTGTATAGCTTATATACTCAAAAACAACTCCATTGAATAAGGCAAAAATATCAGAGATTATTTTTAGAGATGTAAGAAATGTTTAATGAGTAAGAACCTTAAACCACACTAAAAAAAAATACCAATTTATTGCTAAATCCGTGGCATGTTGCTGTTTTATTTCACAATGCTAAGTATACTTACACTTGCATTGTGCTAAATTAATAATTTGAATATGATTATATAAATATATGTTGTAATTGCGTAGGTCCACAAGTATTTGTAGTGGATTATATTGAAATATAAAAACAATAAATTATAAACTGAGATTTATATATTATAATATAATTTATCTATTTTTAGATAGTGACTTTAAAAATGAAAACCATTTTGGAATTTTTAAAATTGTATTCAGTAAGTATACTTGTCTAGTCATTAAACGTGTTATATTTTAACAATAAATAACATGTCCTGTGGTCATTGAATCTATAATATTATATAGTAATAGGTATAGATGATTAAGGTGGTTCCAGTCAGTCAATAAAAAATAAATTAGACCCTCCATTGTGACAAGATTGTGAGACTTTAGACGGTTTGATTTTAACGTTGTAAAAAAAATAAAATTTCTGAACATCTTCTCAAGAAAACGGACGGGGCTTTTTTTTAAAGTTTAAACTTTTGACAATATTATAATATTTATAAATTTCAGTTTTTACAACATTTTTGTGTATTTTTGTGCGCCCATGGCTGATCTCAATCCACTGTATTGCTGATAGTCTTTATTGATTTAGTGTAGAATAAAAACCTAGCTTATACAGAAATGATTCATAGTTTAAATTCGAGGAGAAACTGAGGGTCCTACTACTAACCTACTACATTGCATCATGCCTAATTAAAACTTAATTATGATATTATATGATTTTTATGTTGTAATTATTAGAATTATGTGTAGTTGATTATATTGAATTATAAAAACATTTAATAATATTTCACTTTGTTACTGTTTTTATACATAATATAAAAATATATACTTTTATAGTGAATCGATTCAAGGAAATTTGGAGCCCAGAAGAATTAATAGAAAAATTTAATAAAATGAGTAAGTTTACACGACTGCTTACCGGCTATCACATAGTTATAATAATATAATATTCAATTTTATTATTTGATAATAAATGTATATATTATATTATTATAATTCAGCATCAGGGAAGAGGGAATTAATTCAGTATGAGATGTTATATAATTAATTGTAGTCTTGTTGTATACTTTCTCAGTAATATAACGATCACACGTACTAACAATAGTAAAAGGAGAAATTATGTTGTTAACATGTAGTTGTAAAAAAACTCTTTTTACACCAAAATTATTATCAGTGGCTGTACCTAATATGTAAGTTGTTAATGTTAGTGGGCCGTTTTTTTCCTAGGTGCTGTAATTAATACGATACACAGATTTTCAATACATCTCTCAACATTATAATTAAAATATTACACATCATCATAAACATAATGTTACAAGCACCGCTAACCTTTCATGTTCCTTGCTGTTGTTTTATTTTATACTTTCATACACATTTATAAAATATATTTATATGACCTATAGTGTAAACTAAAATCTTATGTAATATGATATATTAGAATCTGTCGAAAATTCTAATTACCCAGGTAAGTAGTTTTTGTCAATGATAATATATAATAATAATTATTGAATGTTTAATGCTTATTTATAATCCATGCATATTTATTACTGCGTTTAATGCAGGTGTCTATGCAAATATAAAATGTAGCATATATAAACTAACAATAAACACTTACGTGAACCTAATTCAAATCATTTCAGATCCAATAAATAAGTTTATTAATGAGTATAGTCCTAACAAAACAACAGGTAGATAATTATTAAACTGGTTACAAACCCATATAACATAAATCTCACACATTATAAAATAATTTATTATTATTATAATTTAAATTATAATATACTCGTATACTCTTAAACTATGATTCAGAAGGTTCTATAAATATTATATTCAACTAAAAATAAACAATTGTATCCAATTAAACTGTTATTTTTTTATTTTTTCAAAGAATACTCAAGTTCAGTGTCATTATTTTGTGCAAAATACAGCGTATATCCTACTTTTGAAGGTAAATACTAGTTATAATTATTTCAGTTTTGGATCATAATAATTAATTATGTATTTTCATATTATAGAACCAGTTTGATGTTAAAAAATATAAAATAATAGTACAAAAAAGGTAAATATCACTTTAATAATATAAGCTACCTAGGTTCCAATTAATGTTAACCAAGAATTCCCAAGTAACAATTTCCAATCATACAGATTGATAAATATTTAATTTTCATTAAATTCTTAATATTAAATTTTAAATAATCTTGAGTTACTAATAAATATTTGAAATTTAACATGTGTATTATAATATTATTATATATTTATAAAATAGTGACTTTTAAATATATTAATTAACCTAACTATTATTCAATATTTAACAACGATTAAAAATAAATAAATATTAATGTTAATTAATAGTTTTTTAATAAATATTAGCTATACACTATACTATTATGTCTAACAATGTAATAATATATATACTTGAATAATAAATATAATTATAATTGGTTAATGGCTATATTTATTACTTATATATTATTTTTCATTGATCTTAAGAGGCAGTCACAGTAAAAGTGAAACGTATACAACGACCGAGAGAACGCGCTGTTAGGTGTTTTCGCGATCCGCAAGCACGCGACGTTTAAGCCACGCCCACTACTCACAGTCGGCGGCTGGCCGACGATTTTGCTCATTCGGGAGCGATGTTTATTATTTTCTCAACCTTCGCCTGTGGCGGATCGCGTAAATATAAAATGCATACACGTTACACGTATATTATGCCGCATTGCCGCCGTAGTATTTTTAATATTCGCGCGTACTTACGCGGCCTGTATATATTGCATTTTTAGATAGGTACTTACTCATTAAAAAATATATACAATACAGTAAATAAAATCTAATTTATAACTGTAACCTAAACGAATATTACCTAGATACCTATCTAAATATTTTATTTTATGTTTTTCAATAAAAAAAAAATCGTCTTCCCAAGCGTAAACAAGGCAGTCCATGTAACCATTTGGATTTTAAAGAGACCAACGTCTTCCCCCGATGAGGTTAATTTTTTTTAACAAAATTTACATAAAGAGTAATACAACATATAATACAGTAAAACCTCCTTATAACGGGATCGCTCGGTACAAACTGATATTTCCGTTGTAAAGAGGTTTATCCATCTAATGTTTGTTCTATATATTATCAAGGCTGGGCAAGTTAACTATTTTTTTTAACTCGTTAAGTTAAGTTAATTTGGAAAAATGTAAGTTAAGTTTAAAGTTAAAAGTTACTTTCCTTTTTTATTTAACTTGTTAAAGTTACAAGTTAGTTGGAAAAAATAAGTAACTTAACTTAGTTAAAAATAATTTACTTTTTTTTCATATAAAACTTATAATTACACCATTTACACCTCATGTTAAAGATCTACAAATAACATAATATTATAATGTAGGTCTTTATATCTTAAAAAAATGTATTTTGTTGTAAGTACTTATATATTATGAAATCCAACAAAATAATTAAATTATTTGTATATTTTATTTTTTTACCTAAAAGTTTTCCAAAGTGATGGTAAAACTTTTAAATTTTACTTTGTTATTACCAACTATGAACTAAATATTAATAATCAAATTAATTATAAAAGTATATAATTTAACGTGATTATAAAATGAATTAACGAGTTAAGTTATAAGTTACTTTAAAAAAAAAGTTATTCGTTAAGATAGAAGTTACTTCTAAAAAAAAAAGTAACTCGTTAGTAACTTAGTTAAAAGTAACTTAACTTTTTAACTTAACTTTAACTTTTTAACTCGTTAATGCCCAGCCTTGTATATTATTAAACATAAGAGTAATAAAGCATAATCAATAATTATTATAAGAATCTGATATTTTTAATGAGTACACAGTTAAAACGATCTAAAACTAAAAAAAATATAGGAAGACATTATATTTATATGTACATCATGTAATAGATAGGGAGGTGAGATGCTGATATTGGAAATAAATCATCTAGAAAAAAAAAATGATACTTTTACAACCAACGACAAAATCGAATACAACAAAAACTGTATTGACTATTTTCAATTTTTTTTTTTTCAAAATTTTAGATTAATGATTTTCTAATAGTGTATAATATTTTAATTTTTTTAGACCCTTATATTTATTGGTTAGAACACTATAACATTTTGATTTTAAAATGGCAACATATTATACAAATGTATGACATTTGAAAATCAAATGACGATAGTGGTTTAATCAGTAAACATAAAGAAAAAAAAATAATAAGGTAATATAATATTAACTCTATAATTTAGGTACCTAGGTATATATTAAGTAAATCAATATTATTATTTGTTCACTTACCAATTGCTACACTTCCATTTGGTTACGGCTTTATTTATGG
>NC_042495.1:31018968-31020309 GCF_005508785.2 Acyrthosiphon pisum | reverse complement strand
GGCATTTTAAAATGTAATTTTTTTGGTAAAAATGAATTTAACCAACTATAGTAAATACAAAATGCCTAATACTAAAATTAATTACTTATTCACAATAATATCATCAAATACACTTAGTAAGATATTATAGACTGACTGACCGTCTTCGCTCAGAATCGTTTTTCTTATTCAATGATATTATATTATTGGATTCAAATTTAACACAATCCATTACAGTGACTCACTTTTAAATTCAATAATTTCTTTGTTTTATATGTTCAATATTTTTGGGGTGGTATAAATTTTTATCGGCATTTTACAAATGATCAGTGACCTTCTCTATGACGAGGTGCAGTCGTGACTCGACACTAATTATGTATGTATATAACAAAACAATTTTTTTCGTTTTAGACCGGGAGACTAAGCTTATAAAATTAAATTTAAATTGGTAATACAATGTTTTTTAATTTTTAAAATAAATAATATGTAATTTAGGGCACTTACCTTGGTTTTTTAGATCGTCTAAGTGCAAGTGTCTTAGTGACCATTTTTTTAGTCGATCGTTTACGCTTTAGCACATTTTTTTTATTTGCCATAATGAACTATGTAGATCCGGAAAATTATAAAAAAAAATGATAAAAATGTTCACAACTGATGTGATCACGTTGAATCATACAGAAGAAATGGTTATTTTTCAGAGTTTACTTTACGATAATTCGAGTATTACAATAGTTATAGTAATAATATATTATACTTGAATATTTATTTTTAATTTTTATACATATTTCTGGAAATACAGCAATTAGTATAGTCTATATAGTATGTTAATAATCGGCGCATAATCTATTTTCAGAAGCGTTTGTCGTAGTGTCGTCGGCACTCGTCGCCGATTACCGGCGACCGTACGAGCAGTCACTTTTTGGCGTAGTGGGGAATTTGCGACCTCCGTCACAACGGCATGTAGGTGGCAGCACACTATTGCAATGAAATATCAAATCTAACGACGTAAACACGCTTTCGAAAAACAAACGAAAAGCAATTAAAAAGTGGTTTTAGAGTAAAATTACCTATAATAAATTTTATAGAGAACAATATTTGGGAGGGAACCTCATCGGGGTTTTGTATTAATACAAATACACAGCTCGATATTAAAGGCACAAAAATCTTTTTTTTTACATTTTTTAAGTAACTGTAACTTTTTTACTGCTTAATA
Source organism: Acyrthosiphon pisum (assembly GCF_005508785.2). Lineage (NCBI taxonomy): Eukaryota > Metazoa > Arthropoda > Insecta > Hemiptera > Aphididae > Acyrthosiphon > Acyrthosiphon pisum. The sequence goes on along the minus strand of NC_042495.1, from coordinate 31,019,117 downwards.
TTTCGAAAAACACCGATGAGGTTCCCTCCCAAATATTCTTCTCTATAAATTTCATAATAAGTATATTTACTCTAAAAACACTTTTTAATGCCTTTTCGTTTGTTTTTCGTAGACGTGTTTTTTACCGCTGAAAATAACTAGTGTGACAT
>NC_042495.1:31015260-31016315 GCF_005508785.2 Acyrthosiphon pisum | reverse complement strand
ATGTGAGCAGTAATCAGTGCGTTTATTATTTCGATTTATACCTTTCTTTAAAACATTATTCTGTGTATATAAAAAAAAAAACCTCTACAAGATAATTTACAGGCGACTACGGATCAGGTAAGGCAATTAATATAATATTTCATATTAATTGCATTTATTATATTACCTGTACAGTGTAGGTACTTGTTCTTTATACAATTGTGTTGTATGGTGTATCTGATCTAATTCTCGAATACACGATCTCGAGAGCCCTCCGAACACCAGGAGGAAGGTAACAGCTTAGTTTTACGATTTTAAATATATTTATCGACAGGAGTCGTTCCTATGTTTATATCGTACTTTTGAGTTATTACAAAGTGGCGCCCAACAAAAGTTCAGTTTATTCAGATAAATAAACTGAGAATTGATCAAATACATTTTACAAAATTATATTAGGTATATAAGATTTTAATAATTTATGATTAAATTAAAAAATAAATATTTTATGTTAAAAAAAATTATCAATACCAAAAAATATTAAAAATAAAACTTAGAAAAACAATAATAACTAAAATTGAAATTAAAAGGTTTATAAGCCTACAAAAATTTACTTATATCTTAATAATAAAACATAATAATATAGGTAATCTATCAACATTTTTTTTTTAAATCTAAAAAAAAAAATAAAGTATATATTAGGTATATTCATAAAATTATTCTATTCAATTAAAGTAACATATTATTTATAATATATTATATTATATTAATAATAATTTATACAATTGAACTTTTATAGTAAATATCTATCATTATTTATTTAAAAAAAAAAAAAAAAAAACTAAGATCCATTTTTTTTTTAGATAAAACAAAATTCATTTATTTAATAACTTAACCTAAAATCCAATATAAAAATAATATATTTAAAAATATATATATACGTTACTTTTACATAATATAATACAATATACAGTATACATTAGGTATTATTATTTATTATAATAAGAAAACAAACTAAAGTTCCCTTTTTTCCAGTAAAACCGAAAAATTTAATCATTTAATAATTATAATATATCATT
>NC_042495.1:31013773-31015210 GCF_005508785.2 Acyrthosiphon pisum | reverse complement strand
TATATTATTTACTTAAGTACCTATAAGTATTAATTGTACATACCTAGAATATTATACAAATAATTGTTTTAACATTATTTTATAGCCAAAACGTTATTATTAATATTTTAAATTTGTTAACCTATATTTTGGCTCAATTTTTGTCACTGGTCTGTAAATAGAATGTCACTAAGTAAGTTTACCAAACGTAGAAAATGTTTAAAAGGGTCTGAAGAGCTAAATTTGGCAATAGAAAGTAATAATGCATTTAATAGTAACTATCATTCTGTTGTTTGTCAGTCAGCTAGTACATCTTTAGAACATGATGTTGGGAATGTAAGTAATTCTATTACTACTGAAAGCACTGCTAGTGATGAAAGCAATTATTACACCAATGATCATGGTTCTAATTTAATGGTTGATATTAATTTTGATAATAATATCCTGATCCCTAATTTTTCATCAGATTCAGATAACTCTAGTGATCATGATTATAATGAAAATGTTTTAACTAGTATTAAAAGTTGGGCCGTTCAACACAAAATTTCACATATAGCGTTATCTAATTTGTTAAAAGTGTTAAAAACAAACCATAACTGTTTTCACTATTTTCCAAATGATTCTAGAACATTGTTAAAAACAAATGTAAGTAAACAACCCTTACAAATTCAAACCATAAATCCTGGTACTTTTTATTACTTTGGAGTAGCGAATGGTACTAAATCTTGCATTGATAAAAATACTTTTTCTGATAATACTATTAAGTTACACATAGGAATCGATGGCTTGCCTTTGACAAAGTCGACTAATAGCCAATTTTGGCCAATACTTTGTTGTATAAGAAATTTTAATTCTATTCACCCATGTGTCTTTATAGTAGGTCTTTATTGGGGCCATGAAAAACCTCTAGAAAGCAATATGTATTTATCTGAATTGGTTACAGAGTTAATCAATTTATGTACAAATGGTATAGATCTTTCATCAGGCAAAAAAAAAGTTGTTGTTGAAGCTTTTAGTTGTGACGCGCCCGCAATGAGTTACATTTTAAAGATTAAGGGACACACAGGGTTTTCTTCGTGCACAAGGTGTAAAACTGTTGGCGTGTTCTTAGAAAGAAGGGTTTGTTTCCCAGATGTAATAAATGTTAAACGCACTCACGATGAATTTCTTAATAGATGCGATGAAGATTATAAAATATCTGATCCTATTTCTATTTTATCAAAAATTCCTGGTATAAACATGGTGCATAGTTTTCCACTCGATTACATGCATTTAGTTTGTTTGGGTGTTGTCAAAAAAAAAAATTTACTATGGTTGGGCTGTATAAAAAACTCACCATTGTCGATTCGTTTACCCAGTAAAATTGTTAAACTAATTTCTAACCAGACTATTGGATCTCAAAATATGTGTCTACATGTGATTTTGCTAGAATTCCAAGGGGTCTTAATGAAGTTTTGA
>NC_042495.1:31012699-31013723 GCF_005508785.2 Acyrthosiphon pisum | reverse complement strand
ATTTTACTTTTATCGGTAACTAGACCTGTACTAAAGTGTGAGCGTTACCTGTGTATGTCTAGTTATAAAGTACTCTTATAAATTATACGTTTTAAATATGAATAACGCTGAAAAAGTTGAGTTGGTTTTAATTTATGGTGAATGTCAGCGTAATGTACGCCTAGCCGCTGTGACATATGCCGAACGATACCCAGAAAGATACCATCCACCATTTAATTATGTTTTACGACTTTTACAAGGGTTAAATCAGGAAGGAAGATTTCCTGGCAGACAAATGAACCAACAAAGGCGAAGAGCAAATATTTTTGATGACGATACAGAATTACAGGTACTAGCATACATAAGAACTAATCCACGTTCGTCAATTAGGCATGTTGCTCGCGAAATTGGAGTTTCATATGGTTATGTCCAAAAAATTCTAAAAAAACACAAAATGCACCCATATAAAATAGATTTTGTCCAACATTTGCGTGCAGGAGATTCTATTCGTAGATTGGAATTTATAGCTTGGTTCAATATTAAATTATATGATAATCCTATGATTGTTAATCATATTCTTTGGAGTGATGAGTCAAAATTCACTAACAATGGCATTATGAATAAACAAAACCATCGATACTGGGATGACACAAACCCACACTGGTCACGTGAAACTAATTTTCAAACGGTCTGGGGAATTAATGTATGGTGTGGGTTAGTTGGTGGAAAGCTAATAGGACCGTTCTTTTATGATGGTACACTTAATGGCAGACGATACCTTAATTTTTTAACCAATGAACTACCAAGACTGTTGGATGATGTTTCATTAGACACACGAGAACGTATGTTTTTCCAGCAAGATGGAGCACCAGCCCACAATGCAATTATTGTTAGACGACATTTAGATCAAATATTTCCGAATCGCTGGATTGGTACTTTTGGCGTCATTCCTTGGCCTGCACGATCCCCAGATTTAACGCCATTGGATTTCTTTTTATGGGGTTATTTGAAGACTGTGGTTTATGCAAATCCACCTGTCAATCTT
>NC_042495.1:30999097-31010977 GCF_005508785.2 Acyrthosiphon pisum | reverse complement strand
ATTAAAAAAAATATATTTATATTTTTACAGCTGTTGAGAAATCAACTTTTAAAAGAAAGCTTTCTTATGGGAGTAGTTCAAAATCAAACAGTTTATTGTTTCTGAGCAATATTTCTGATAATTCTGTGAGTCAAAAACCAAGGTCTACTGCTCATTCAGTAGGCGATGAATGTACTGGTAAGAATAATTAAATTAATGCATTTGAAGATGTTGATAATTGTATATACAGTGTGATCACGATTTATGGTAACACTAAATATCTCAGGTGCATGACCTTGTATTGAACTGGGGTTTTCGGGAGGTGATAGGGAGCGCTTAAATACATTCACTCGGTACGCGCATGCGCAATACAACTTACTTTTTTTTAAATGGCAACCCCAGTTTTTTCTGCAGATTCAGGTAGAGTATTTTTTTTTAAGCATTTTTTGTATCAACAGTTTTTTTCTATTTTCAAAACTGACCAAGTTAGAGTAAGTCAAAATTTAGATTTATGCATAATTCGTATTTAATGAAATTTTTATTTATAACCACTGTAAATAATAAAATAAGTGCCAAATAAATGTTTAATTTACTTTATCTGTTTACAAATAATAATTTATTATTAATATTTAATTGTTCAATACTATGTACATACATATTTGGATATAATATATATATAACCTAAAATATAATATTTACATTAGGTACTATTAAGTAATAATATAATAAATGATAATAATATATTTATTGGCCAAGAAATTTTAATTTTCAGTAAGGAAATATCTATAGCATAGTTAAATATGGCCCATCTTACCACTAAGGATAACCTATTATTGGTAATGTTGGAGTACTTTTATTAAAAGATACAATACTACATGGTATAGTATGTCAATTAATGTACAAATACACAATATTGCATTGTTTACTTGTAAAAAATATATTAAATATCATTTTGATATACATAATATTTAATTTTCATGAGCCAATGTTGATTAAATCATAAAAACTGTAGTAAGGGAAATATTTAAGAATATGAAATAATTAATATTATTTATGATTGGAGCATAATATTTATTAAATAGTTTTAAAGAATGAAGAATAAATATATAATTTTGGTTCATTCAATGTTTATCTAATCTTTGGGAAATATTTAAAAATGTATCCTCAATCAATAACCAATGTTCTACAATTATTAGTATTTTTATAAATTTAAAAATTAATCATTGTCCAATATTAAGTAAATGTTTGTTTGTTACTTGGGAAGTTGATAAATATATAAATTATGATCAATTTGACTGTGTACTATACCTATAATACACAGGATGTGTAACAGGGAGATCTGACAGATAAGATAACTTTTGTTCTAATCATTATTTTTATTTTTATTTTTTTATAAATTATATAATTAATAGTCACTTGCGTTACACGTATAGTATAACATTTTGATTTGTATTTTTTTTTTTAAATTAAAAATAGCCAATTTTGTTTTATCTTACTTTAAGAACAATTTTAATGGTGAATACATTTATCGAAGTCAAGTACCTAATTTATTTTTCAGAATTTGTTTAAATATTAATATTTATTTTTGAGTAAATTAATTTTAGAACTTTTTTTTTTGTCTGGCCTTCCTGTTAAACTTTGTATATTTATTATTTATATAGTTATTGAAGATTGATTAAAGTAGTTTCTATGAGAGTTGATCAGTTTTTGACTCCCAGTTTTTATGATTAGAACATGTACCTATTTCAATTAATATTATATACATTTTGTAATTTTGTAGTAATTTATAGCACCTTGTAAGTTACAATATTTCTTATATTATTACCTAAAAAACATTGAAATGTCTAATTAATTTTTATGGGTAATATTGTTTAGAAACATAATTTTAAAGTTTATTCAAATTTAAAGAATATCCTATGTACCAAACAAAATATTCTGAAATTCTAGGAAAAAAATAATGAAAATATTAGGGGTACATTTCGCCCGCCGCAGCAAAGAAGGTCGTATCTCTGTTTTAATAATTTTTTTTTTCAAGTTGCCATACCTATTTGTATGTAGTTCCCGGGAAGACGGTAGAGACTGAATTTTACAGTGTGGAACTTCTTTGATTGTTTTATGCTACTATCAGTTTTGTGGGAACTAAAAAAACAGTTGTGACAACTTGAAAAAAAAAACTATTTCACTGCGGCTGGTGATTTAATTGCTTAAAAATTTCATATTTTTACGAAAAAACATTTTAATAGAATGAAAAATTATCAAAACTCATGTACCTACATATTGAATTTAATTTCGTATCTTCTTTAATATAGTTATGAATGTAGTGCGAAGTATTTTGATTTATTGGGAAGTCTTTGGGCTTAGTCGGAATACGAGGAAAACCCTACACTGCATACAAAGGGAATACTATTAATTTAGTGGGAAATCTTAAATTTAAAAGAAATTGATTAAAATTCACATTGCTGAATGTCATTTTTTTTATTATTTAGCGTGTATTAAACGTATGTTTTTAAATATACGTACGTCGTTATGAGCAGTTACTTTATATTTTTTTTACTTTTATCATACGTACCGGGTGAACACTGCAAAAAGACATACGCAGTAAACGTGTTAATGTAGTTTCGAGTCTTGTAATTTAAGGGTACGTCTTGTAATATAGACGAAAGTCTTTGAATTTAGTCATAAGTCTTGTATTATAGACGAAAGTCGTTGAATTTATGCGGAATAATTGGTATATAGAAGAATGTGTATTATATTGTAGGGGGAGGTCTTGGTATTTTATAAGAAGTCTTTGAAATTTGTCAGAAGACTTTGAATTTAGAAGAAAGTCTATTGCAGGTACATTATATATACCCAAGTAAACTATCAATTACTACAATAATATTAAGTATTTATTAGTCTATATATAAAAAAACTAGCTGAACCCGTGCACTTCGTTGCCCATTAAGTGTACCAACTATATGTGACTCAAACTTTGTTCAATTCGTTATTTAATATTTGGTGTATGGTTTCAAAATTAATCTTAACTTTTCCGTTGACCGGAATAAAAATTCTGATTCGCAGCAGTACATTATCAGGTAGGCGATCTACTTGCGGTAGATCGCAGACCCCATGTGTATGTACGTTAGTGTATGATTTAACTCTAAAGTATCAAAGTTATACCAAGTTTGTCGTATTCTACCTATGGTGGATTGATATAATCAATTAATACAAAATCCTAACCTAACCTAACCGTACTAAAATCAGATGAATAAACTCAAACGTACCTATACAAAAAAATTCATTCAAATCGGTCTAACCATTTACGAGGAGTTCAGTCACAACACACGTACAGTAGAATTATCGCGCTTAGCAACACATTCTGCGATTTATTTGTATATTATATGAAATCAACAAACATGCCCGATTAGCCAATAGCAACCAATATAATATAATACACTGTTGCGCCACTGTTGTATTTATGACATACAGATTTGAGATTTCCTACCTTTCCGGTGGATTTTCCTAAAATTGTATTTCGTAAAAACCTTCTCCTGGCAGTTACGAAAATCTTAAAAAAAAATTGAGCCAAATCGGACCAGCCATTGTCGATTGATGAATTGTTATACATTTTTGTCTCCATTTTTATATATATAGACTAAATTAAATCAACTGTTATTTTATTTTATTTTTTAGATAAACATACAGCTTCATATGAATATTGTACTGATTAAATCATATTGACATGTTACACTAATAAAAAAATTATATTATTATTTAACTCAACTACATAAGAATGATCTAAATGTACTTATAATAATAATAATTATAAAACAGAGAATATAATGTAATATGAATTTATTAATTTATTTGTTTTTTTTAATGTCTTTAAATAAATAAGACATAATTGATAATATGGTGTATTTGGAAATATAATTTTCAGTTAACAGTATATTATCCTTGAACGAATGTTCAGTGTCAAAAATTGAAGCGACGTTTATGAAATAATCATTAAGTATATTTCAAAACTAGATTCACTAATAATACAATCTTTGTTTTTGATCTTATTTATTTTATTTATATTTTTATTTGGTTTTCCTATGATCTCATTTATAATATTCCAAATTTGTTTGGTATTGGATTTAGAGCTTTGTAATCTATTTTGGTAGTATAGTTACTTGGATTTTCGCAATAATTAATTTAAAATATTTCTGTAGGAAATGTTATATTTTTTTAAATGAGTGTCAAAAAGCCTGGTTCTTAATTTAGCTGATAACTTTCTAATATAAATAATAATTCCGGGAGTAATCCATTCTTTTAATTTTAAAAATGTTTTTGGTCTATTATTTGTATCAGGAGAGATGAATAGTTAATAAATTTGCTAATTTTAGAATTATAAACTTCAATTATAGTATCAACATTATCATAGTCCAAACATGAATGCCAATTTTCCGTTTTTATTAGTAAGTTTAAATGAGCAGTGTCTATTTTATCTGGTCTTACAATGGTTTTTTTTAGATTTTTATCATGAACGATCAAATCAGATAACGGATACGGGATAACCTCAATTGTGTATAATATACACTGTATATATATATATATATAGGGCCTTTGAAGTATGTAATACTCACCTGCACGTGCACCGTCGTACAGTGCGTGTACGGTGTGTGTGTAGTGTCACATTAAATTATCCAGTTGTACGTTAGTATGTATTACACTTATACATAATCATATTGTCGTGTTATATTTAATTTGTAATAATAATAAAGTCATTAGTCCGTCAAGCTTCACTTTCAACAGATTCAATATTATTAGTAAAAATATGGTCAATGCATGTTTTAGAATGATTAGACTCTCTAGCAAAATCATTTATGCATGGTAAAAACCATTTTTAGCCATTATATTACAATTATTTGAATTTATAATTATTTAATTATTAATGTCGACGCAACAAATACTAAACATTTTTTTATTTATGAATATTAAAAATGGCAATTTTAATAAAGTTCCGTTTCATGAACTAAATAAAAACTGTTTCATCTCTAACTCAATTTTTTTAAGATCAATTGAACCATCTGAAATTGTCAATTTAATTAATAAATGTAAAATTTCAACACTTTTTGTGATAACTCTTTAACAAATACTGTTTTAAAATGACGGCCAATTCTATTTATCTCCCTCTATCTTTTGTATTCAACATTTGCATCAATAAGGGTGAATTTCCTAGTTCATTTAAAGAAACAATTGTTATTCCAATTTATAAAAAAGGTGAAAGAAATAAATGTTTTAACTATCGACCTATAAGTCTAACTCTTACTATAGCCAAATTATTTGAAAAATGTCTAAAGATTAGGATTGTTGAATTTTTGGATAAGCATAATTTTTTTCATAAGAACCAATTTGGCTTGAGGAGCAATATGTCAACTAGCAATGCTTTATATTACACTACTAAATTTATTTATGATAATATTGATGATAAGCAGCATGTAATTGGTATTTTTCTTGACATAAAAAAGCATTTGATTCGGTTGACAATGATATATTACTAAAAAAATTATTCTTATGTGGTATTCGAGGTGTTACTTATAAATTAATTAAATCTAACCTTAAAGGAAGGACACAAAGAGTGAAAATTGGTAATAAAATGAGTGATTGTGCTAACATTAATTACTAAGTACCACAAGGTACTGTACTTGGACCGTTATTCTTCATAATTTATATTAATGGCCTTCTCAATCTGTCCACACAGGCTAAACTTATCTGCTTTGCTGACGATACAGTTATTTTAATAAATAATCGTAACATTAATGATTTATTTAAAACAACTGAGAATTGTTTTTTAATGGTTAACTACTGGTTTGACAATAATTCTCTTGCAATTAACATGAAAAAACAAAATATATTCATTTTAGAATAAAAAACACTTCTTTATCTGATGATCAAATAATTACGGTCCATTCGCATAGCTGCCGTAAAAACACCGATCCAACAATCTTATGCAACTGTGTTACACTAAGTCGGGTAACTTCATTAAATTATCTGGGTGTTTATTTTGATGAAAACCTGAAATGGAACGTTCATATTAACCATATTAACACGATAATAACACGATTAAAAAATTTTTTATGTATTCAAATCGCTCAAACACATATTAAATAATAAACTTATAAAGTTAACATATATTGCACTTGTACAATCAATCATCTCATATGGTATTTCATTTTGGGGGGTACTTACCATACACATCTTTCTAACCTTAAAGTAACGTTTAATTCACTGCTCAAATTAATTGTCAATATACCTTGCATGCATCAAACTTCGAGTTTATATAAAGAGTTAAATATATTAAACCTAAAGTCTTTATATTTTAAAAATGTTTGTTTATTAATGTATAGATTTAAGGAGGACATAACTGTTCCAAACCATGATAATTCTGGTTATTCATGAAAATATTATGACGTTTACTTTAATTATAAGATGAATAGAATTACAATTTGATAATACTTGTTTTCCATTTGTATTATTTGAATTATTTCTATTTAAAGAATCTCTAACAAAGATAGGTAATTATACCATCACTTATATTGAAAGTACCTAAAGAATGTATCGTTTAGTATCTATTTAGTTTGTATTCAAAATCATAAACTAGCCACATTTCACATAAAATAATAATATTAAAATATTTTTTAACAGAGCTCAGTAAAGCTACCAATTCATAGAAATGTACATTTATACTATTGATATTTAATTGAAAAATAGATAAATCGTTATTATTTAATGATATGTCATTTAAACTATTAATATAAGTGCAATTAATATTATTTATATTAAGGTAGTTACCTAAATCTAGATTATGACGAATCATTAAATACAGAATACAATTGTTATTGTATATATTTATTGTCAATTTATTGACATCTTGGGATGATTTAATTTTTAATATTTTGTAATCTTCGTTTTTCTTACGAGAATATTGATATCAAAACGAATTTGTTTTCTTTTTCTTTACCAGTAGATCGTGTTTGGGAAAAAATTGTTCTTTTAACTTTTGTTAGACGTTCGTTTGCAAATATATTATCTTTTGACCAATTTGTGCATATCTTGTCTGTTGTTAGTTTAGCTAATTTAACATTTCGAATAAAAGTTTTTCGCATGTCCAGTGATCTAGCAACAATTAAACTTTGTATAGAATCAAAAAAAATGTATTCTATAAGCTTCTAATATATTTATGTCTGAGTTTGTTTTTTTAGCGATTTCTTCAACAATCGTAATACAGTTTTCATTTGGGGTTATTGGAATACCTGTAATAACAATTGATATTCCGAGGTTATGTTTTTCAATGTCGTTGACTTTAAATGTTAACATGTAAACTTCATCTGACAAACATTTATTGTCAGCTACTATTTGTTCAATTTGTAATTTAATATTATTAAATTCAAATATTATACTATATTAACTGTATTAATATGATTTGCATAGAATTTATAAAAATTAAAACTTTTATGTTCTTGAATGAGACGACAACCAATAAACACTTTACAATCAATTCTAAGATTAATGCCCTCCCCCCTCCCCACCATATACTTATTTATTTCTTAGCGGAGCGATGAATGCATTGACTTGACAACGATGTGTCGTTTTTTTATTTTTTATGACTGAACAAACGATAAGGAGCTGTCATGGTTTTGTTTCATATTTTCTGGTAGGAAATTGAATCCAACTACTACTTTTGATAGGTAACCTAATGGGTTTAACACACAGTCTACACTTACCTGAGTTATAGTAAGTGTTCACCGGTGGAGTTCTTAATGAATAGTTAGACCCAATGACTCATTCTTACAAGTAGGATATAAATACTATAAATTATAGTAAGGCCGTGACTAGGTCACGGGGACACGTAAATGTATAACAATAATAATAATAACAAATGATAAGACGATACGACTGTGAAATGTGGGAAGATATGAAGAATTGATAGCAGGTCCGGCGATACTTGTTCGACGACGACAACAACGTAGCGGTTTATCATATATTCTTGTCCCACGTGACAGGACGTCAAAAATAGGTTCATTAAAGTTACTTACGTACACACTGAGCCCAATATAGGCCGTAAAGTATTTTGATGATATAATGGCTTACCGCCGGTGACATGACGCGTATCTATCAACCGCTAATGTTGGCTGAAGCGCGGATTAGGTACATCATTAGTACGGCCCGATATACGAGTCAGGGACTGGAACCTTAAGGATTTCTTCGGTTCTGGTTCCGGTTCGGTTCTTAAAATAAATAAATAATTGGTTCCGGTTCCGATTCCGGTTCTTAAAATTACAAAATAAGGGTTCCGGTTCCGGTTATATTCAATTATTTGAAATACAGGACTTTTTCTAAGAACTGATAAGAACCTAAAAGAACCGGAAAACTTATTATTCATTAAAATGGGGTTCCGGTTCTAATTCCGGTTCTAAGCATTGTAAAAAATGGATTCTGGTTCCGGTTCTGGTTCTTAGATTTTCTATAAGAACCGGTTCCAGAACCGGTTCTTTTGGTTCCGGTTCCAGTCCTTGATACGAGTACTGTGATCAGTAAGGGTGACATGAAACAGTTATTGGAATTTTTGATGATTTTTGGTTTAGGTTTACCATGACACGAGCACATACGATAATGTAATAAAACCATATTATGAAGGCACTCGTACGGATATAATTAACCGATCTCACTCGTTTATTATGTGGTGTCGAGTGGGTCGATTTTATATAAATTTGTTAAGTTTGGTTTCAATTTGATACTTCACAATATCGATTACCGTCTATACAAATTACAGTTATCAGCTACCACGAGTTGAGTTTTACAGCACTGTACTGTGCATATTATGTAATCAACAAAATATAATTGACCTCTCTAAAGTACCATCATGATCCAATTTGTTAAAATATAAGTTAATATAATACATATTATGTTGAAATCGAAGCACTCCTGGTAGACGTTTTGTATACAGGATAAATAAAAAATAAAAAACACACATCATTGTAAAATCAATACATTCATCGCTCCGCTCATAATCTATAAATGTGTATATCGATCTTTAAAATTTTTAATTAGATATAATAAATCTCGTCATAAATATAATTAGAGATAACCTTAATTAAATACATGTTATAATATAATACTGATTGATGACTATTTTTTAGATTTAATATTACTTATTGTTTCTTATATATTAATTTCCGTATACAGGTAAATGGTATACCGTTGACGTCGTAGTTAAATTTGGTGGGGGGCATTATCTTTAGTTAATCTAAAATTTAAAATATATAAATTATTATTTAAACTTTATTTTAATTTATAAGCGTCTACATTAGAACAATTCTCATTATACATAATATGGAAATATGGAGGACCTAACTAATTTATCTGTAGTGTTCATCATTTTTTTTTTCAAATTTGTAATTATTATTCGCGACGTTAATTTTCTTATTCCTATCAAATATATTTTGTCACCTGTAGTAAACACCTGCTCATTACCGCCTTTTCTTATATAGAACACGCAATCATTTGAATAGGTACTGCAAAAAAATAATGTAACTGTTCGCGCCAAGTTATTAGCGCATCGCGGTGTGCAGTTTTACGTACGGCGACGACGACCTACTCCTATCTGTTCCCTCTTCATCCATTCACCTCTCTTTCTGTTAATTGCGAATTATTATTATTGTTATGTTTATTTAATCTCTTTGTTTTGTTTTAATGTGAGTTATCGGTCAGCCCGTTGTCTCATACATTTATTATATTATTGTTTTTGTTTTGTCTTATGTTAAACTATCATTGTGTATAGTCTACCACCTAATCACTTATTGCGGCCAACGCCCTTGTTTTATTATTATTATCGTTGCGTTGTGCCTTTTCATTTATCATTTTTTTCTCTCTTCTCCGCTATTGCAGCGGCAAAACACGTATTATTGTTTTTATTCCTTTTTCGGTGTTTTTTAGTTGTTTGGTACAAATACCAACAAATTATTATTATTATTATATTATTATTATTGAATAGTGTACCATCAAATGTGCGGTCACTGTGACCAGAAATTATTATTTTGTGTTGTCATTGCGATAACACCTGTCGCCGTTATTGTCGCATCAGATCATTATTTATTATTATTGAAATAAATTCTTGGCGTTGCCGTCTCGTAAACCGTGAGTCACTTTATTATACTATTATTATTCTGTGGGGTGACTTTGGACACTATCACGTCATTGTGACATCCACGTCCGCGTAAGTCCGCCAGCAACGAACGTTGTGTGAGAGGCCGCCCAGGTCGTCCAGGTCGCCATCGGTACCAACTACAACTCAACTGCTCAAGACTTCAGTAGTTTTAAGCTAATTTTAAGTACTGTCCCTGTTTGTTGTGAGCTCTGTGGTCATTGCACCAGACCGAATCGACCACAGAGACCCCCCTCCTCATAACTAGCCTACATCATCCTAATTCCTGTGGTAGGCATCTCCCGTCCTCCCTGTCATCGTCGTCGTGCGTAGAATTGCCTACCTCGCACACTTTCAGGAGAGGGCACCTAGAGTTGCCTACCCACACAAATGGTCGGCGTTAGTGGTGGCAGTGGCCAAATCAATTATATTCAGTTCTCGGTCACTCATTGAGTGGTCCTTCGGGTTCCCCTTGTTCAGGGCGCAAACAGTAACCAAAAGTTGTTTGTTTAGTTAGCCGTTAGGTGTTTTTTTGGTTTACAACAATTCGCAGTTATTGTAATGTACAATTTATTGTTTTTACAGCAATGCAATAATATCAAAAATATATTTTTTTTATATTATGACCGGCATGATGAATTGAATTTACAATTATGTGTTTTTTACATTTTTTTAAACTCTTTGTGTCCGTGTACACCGTTGCAATTTTGAATCAAAAGTTTAGTAATAATATATATATATATTAATATTTCGTAATACTCGGTAATTGCATCGGGTTTTTTATCAATAAATCCGGACATAATTATTTCTTCATATAAAAATATTAGAATATTACAAATAATATAATCAACTTTTTGGAGTTCAAAGAAACCGACATCAGTTTTAAATTTTAATTGGTTTTTCAAGAACGGTACAAGAACGGTTTTTTAATACTATGGTTTCGGTTTGGGTTTTGAAAACGGTTTTTTAAGGTCTTATGTTTCGGTTACGGTTTTTTAACCGGTGTTTAAAAGCTTTTGGTTCCGGTTCCGGTTAAATCGGTTTCGATCCTTGCTTACAGCAATGCAATAATATCAAAAATCAATTTTTTTTTTTATATTATGAGCGGCACGATGAGTTTAATTTACATTGATGGGTTTTTTAAATTTTTCAAACTCATTGTGGCCGTGTACACGAAAAGTAGTCGAAATAATAATAGATTTGTTCCAAATACTTTCCTCAGTGTCACCACGTCGTTTTAATTTGTTTGTCTGGAAGGGGTGAAGAGGGAATGTAATTTATTTAAATTGTTCCATGGAATCATTAATCTGGTACCACTGATGTTCATCGAGTTCTTTTATTACAATATATTTACTATTTATTCTAATATAATTCTTTTCTTATACTTTTATACTAATATCTCACTTCTCGTTAAGGTGGTACAATTATCACTTTTATGGGAAAGCGGGATATTACCGTATGTGGGGAAAAACCGTATAATCGAGATTTTATTAATAATTGATATCATGGAGGAAAACTAAAAACACTGATTTGAAGATTTTTGTTTGTTTATTTATTTTATATGATAATTCGTGTGTTTAGACATCACATATTGGAAAAAAATATATTTTAAGTGTTTTTAATCAATTATTAAAAATTTTTTTCAAATATTTAACAAATAAAAAAATTGTATTAAAAAAAAATTAGTACAGATACGATTTTATTATTATTCAATACCTTATTAAGTGTAATTT
>NC_042495.1:30986263-30997332 GCF_005508785.2 Acyrthosiphon pisum | reverse complement strand
AGTAAAACACAAATTACACACATTTTTAGATATAAACGTAAAAAAGCAGGTAAGTAGATGTCGCTCTGCTGTACAGTAGATTACAAGTGGGTCACTGTATAATGGTTGTATTAGACTTGAATTCAATGATATAATATCATTGTATAAGAAAAACATTTCTGAGTGGAGACGATTTGTCAGTCTGGATATTTTTTATTTTGTCACTATTTATTTTATCATGTAAGTTGAATTAATATTAAAATCTTATAATTTTTTATTCGTTTCTATGGTGATAAACAAAGCGTTAGAAATTAAAATCCCATTTTAAGCGTTTTTTCGTAATTTTTCGATGGTTTTTCCCGTTGCATTAAATAACTATTGAGAAAATCGAAAAATGAACAGTAAAATGTTCCCATCGAACAAGATACTGTTGAAAATAACCGAATTAGTTTAGTGCCTCAGATGGCGGTAAGAGACACAAATATTAAAAAAATAAAAAGCGGGTGAGTGGAAGTCACTCTGCTGTACAGTTAGTTACAATCGGTTCAATGTATAATGGATTCTATTAAACTTCAATTCGATGATTTAACATCATTATAAAAGATAAACGATTCTGAATGGAGACGGTTTCTCAGTCTTGATTATTTATATTTTTATTATTTATTATAGCCTTTAAATTGAATTAAATATTATAATATTAAACATTTTTATTCGTTGCTCCGATGACAAACAAAGCGTTAGATATGAAACGTTGAAACCGAAGCCTCCTTCTTATAGAAACTTGTATACAGGATAAAAAAAAAATAAAAATAATACACCATTGTAAGACCAATAGATCCCTCACCCAAATCAGAATCTAAAATTGGACAGCACCTTGCTCTAAATTAGATGTCGAGTGGGTCAATTAAATATAATATGTGTTAAGTTTGGTTTCAATTTGATACTTCACAATATCGATTACCGTCTACAAATTACAGTTATCAGCTTCCACGAGCAGTTGAGTTATACAGCACTGTACTGTACATATTATGTAAACAACAAAATATTATTGACCTCTCTAAAGTACCATCATGATCCAATTTGTTAAAAGATAAGGTACTATTATACATATTATGTTGAAATCGAAGCACTTCTTCTGGTAGAAATTTTGTATACTGGGTAAATAAAAAAAAAACACACAAAAAGGTCAATACATCGATCGGGTCACATATCTAAGTATACCTTAGCATATTATATTCATCTCTAATCGAGCCACTCGATGTACAAGTCAATAATACGGTAGGTAGATATAATAACTTCTTCCGTTACTTTCTTCTTTTAGTGATACGTTATAATATTTTAGATATTTTTTTCAATTATCACATGTAAAATCTGCATTTTTTTTTTATTTTTGTGACTCAATACACGATATGTAGCTGACATAAATTGGTTTTCATATTTTCTGATAAGAAATTGAATCCAACTACTATTTTTGATAAGTAACCTAAAGGGTTTAATACATAGTCTACATTTACCTGAGTTATAGTAAGGATTACATGAAACAGTTATTGGGATTTTTCGCGTTTACGTACAAACGTAGGTACAATAGAACAGTCGATGTTTTATTGTTACACAAAATAAACTATTAATGATAGTTACTATTTTAATTAAATCTTTTAGTTTTCAACAATTATGAATATCTCACATAAACCTCGCAATTCTTTTCTGCAGCTTCAACAGATTGACAATACGCTATTACCTTGTCGATTGCCATATCTTCTCTTAATAACCGTTCCAATGTGTCACGACTTTGTATTCCCAACACTATTTGATTTTTGAGTAGTTTGGTTTCCATTGTACCAAAATTACAAGGTTTTACCAACTCTTTAAGATGCGTTAAATTCACATCAAAGGAATCTTCATTTTGTTTGGTAGTAAAGAACTTGTAGTGTGCCATTATTTCATTTACTCTTGGTGAACAGTATTTTTCTAATTTCTCCAATATTCCAGATACATCAGTATCTATTTATTTGTCAGTAATTAAGGTATTATATACCTTTAATGCATTCGCTCCCATGAGATTCAGTAAACGGGCTACTTGAACTCCTTTTGATTTGGTATCTGTTTCCATAGCAGTTATATAAATCTTAATTTGTTGCTTAAAGAACTTGAAGTTCTGCGGTAAGTTTCCAGTCATTTTTAACGGTGCTGGTTTATTGAATTCCATTTTATTTTGTTTTGTGAAATATTAGGAACACGTTTTATTAGGTTAACCAATAAAAAATTTTTTTTTTTTGGAATAATGTGCTTCTGCTTCTTTTGATCACGTAGTGTTCTTTTGTTACGACTTACGACTGCGCCATGTTTTATTGTTACACAAAATAATTAATGATAGTTACTGTTTTAATTGACAACAATTATGAATTGACAACAAGCTCACGAGGTTTATGTGTCACTGATAATCATCTAGTGGTTGATATGTTATCATGACAGTAACAGTGATACCACACACAGTCAACAGATAACAGATAGTTCAGATGCCTTACATGACGACTAAAACAAAAAAAGGTCTGCAAAGTTTCTGACACGTGAGGCAAATAAAATCAAACCAAACATTATGATACGACACGCAGTTATAAAAAGATTCACCATCCCTGTTCTATACCATACGACTGACGGCGTATATCTTGATCAGCACCACTCAGGACTAATCGGCTATCAGGCATTGTCTCACCCACGGGCACCTGATGAACGACCTCGAAGTGCTATCAATCCGCGTCAAGGCGTCAATAACCCATCCTGGCCGATGGCTAATACTGTCAGATAACCACGGGAAGTACACGAAAATTGTCCTTCTCAGGACAACTATACATACATAGACCTCCCAAGCGAGCCTGTTACGGCCACGCTTACCGGACGAGGCCAATAGAGCGGACGCCATTTATTTAAGCGGTTTCGATGTGTTTTAGCCTCTTCCCCGTCCCATAAATTGTATCTAACCTTGTAAAGAAAAAACATTCATATTTTTGTACGGGGATCCCGACGAGCAGCTGGCCTTCGGACCCCTCCCACCTATTGCAAATTATATAATTCATTCATATACTTAATGGAAATAAACACGTACATTTTATACTGAAATAAAATAAGAGTTACCCATTACGCAACGGTGCCATGTAGAGTACGTGCACCGTTTCATGGTATTAAGAAATGTCGGATTTTAAAATCAACTGAGAAAAGCTAAGTTATTTCAACTGTAAATTAAACTAGTTAAGTTCATAAGTTGATTAATAATAATAATAATATAATAATAATATAATTATAATAATAATATTTATTAATTCTCCAACAAACAATATATACAAGTTAAATTACTAATTGACAAATTTTTGTGGGGTCACCTCCAAAGCCAAAGACTGTGCTGGAGGTGAGAGTTCATGCAATTACAATATTAAATAAACATATCAAGAATATAACATAAATAAATAAAATAGATAAATAATAAAGAAGAAAGTAATAATGAAATTACAATATAATTATTCAAAATAAAATAATATAAACTATAAGCAATTCAAATCAATCTAAGGTATTTAAACCTAAAGACATAACTTTTCTTTTTAATTGTATAAAATTATTATAACCGCAAAAACATGCATTATATGGAGAGACTTTATATTTAAGATTTTACATCCATTATATAATAAAGTTGTTGGAAAGAGTTTTGGCTTATTGAAGATATATTTTACAAGACAATTTAATGTTGTAGTTAATTTTTTAATATGAGTTTGATAAGCGGTACCCCAAAATGGTATACCATAAGACACCATTGATTGCACTAGAGATTTATTAACTATTGTTTTAACGTTAACAGTTAAAATATTTTTCGAACATTTAAATACGTAAAATAATTTTCGAACTGACTTTATTAACTTATCTATATGGACATTCCATTTTAAGAGTTCATCAAAATGTATACCTAGATATTTTACAGAGGATGTTTTATTTATTATAGGACAGACGCAATTATTTACTTCTCTTTTACAAAATACAGTGTGTAAAATTAATTTATTAAAGTTTAAGTTTAAGTTATTATTTTTTATTCTAAAATGTTCGAAGTTGCATTTGGTAAAATTAAGTTGTAATGAATTATTATCCAGCCAATTCTTAATTAAATTAATACCTTTATTGGCTTCATGTTTTAATTTATTTAGACAAGAGTTACTAACAAGGAAAACCGTGTCATCAGCAAAACACAAAACCTTACCTCCTAAATTTAGGCTAAGCAAACCATTAATGTATATTATAAAAAATAGTGGCCCAAGAACAGTTCCTTACTTATTATATTGCTTCCAACATTAACAAAAAATGAATTCAAAATATTAGCGATTTCTTTTGAGTTATTGATAATCCTATCCGATTCATGATTGATTTCTCTAATGATTATTTGTTTATTGACTTTAGTATTAGAAGCTATTTTTATAAGATCCCACACTTTTTTAATATTATTGCCAGCTGATTCTATTTGTATTTTATAGTATGCATTTCTAGCAATTTTTAGTAACTTATTTAGTATATTTCTATAAATAATATAACATTTTTTATAATGAGTATTAAAATGTTCACGCCTCAATTTGTTATACATTTTTTCTCTTACTCTAATAGATGTAATAAGACCTAGAGAAATCCATGGTTTTAACTTGCACTTTTTATTATTATTACTTCTTTTAGTATGTTTATAAAAACTTGTAGATGCTAAGATGAAATAATTGATTTTATTAATAAAAATATCAATAGAAATATCAACATTTTTATCATCTAGTAGGATATTCTAATCTTCAATTCTAATTAATATATTGAGATGTTTAAAATCAATTGTTTTAAATTCAATATTTAAATTAGGTATTGCTAGACATAGTTTTTTGAATATTTAAATCGTCAATATTAATATTTAATATTAAACTAAAATGGTCAGTAATGCTACTACGTAACACATAAGATGATAGGTACTTCTTTAATATTAACATTTTTTAAAAATAAGTGATCAATAGATGTATTAGAATGACTACTGATTCTGGTAGGATTATTACAAGCAGATTAAAAATTATTGCTGTATAAGATATTCAAATAATCAACAGTTTCAATATTATTTGATAATATATAAATATTAATATCACCACACAAGATTTGATTAACATTTTGATTATATTGTGATAAATAATTATTCAGAGAAAATATATAACTATACAAAATATAACTAGGTGATCTATATAGACCGGTCAGATAACCAGCTTAGCCAACCAGCGAAGTTTCTTATTGTTATAGGAAAGTTGATCACAGATTTGATACCAGTTTCCAATTTTTTCCGGTTTCGTTTTTAATTTTATATTAGGTTTCAGTTTTTAAATGGCTTTTCCGGTTTCTAAAATCAGTTTCAAGGCCTGGACGGTTGGACTATTTACGTTCATTCTTAGTTTATTAATTTATTTAAATCACAGGATTGAGGGTTTCAATCGCCTTTTGTAAAAAGTAAATATTCCCAAATGTTCAAGATTTCAAAACACAGTTTCTAAATTAAATTTCGATTTTTGTTTAAATTATAATACCAGTATCCAATTTTTACCGGTTTCAGTTTTGATTTTGTTTTCGATTTTGGTTTTTAACTGTTTATACCGGTTTCTAAGGCCTTTTTTTTTTAAGTCACATCAGAAAACAAAATCAATTTAGCTAAAAACTGGTTTTAATTATTTTCCTTTCGTTTCGACATTTCACAATATCGATTACCGTATAAAAACTACAGTTCTCAGCTACCGCAAGCGGTCGACATGTGCACAACTGTACTGTGCGTATTATAAACAACAAAATATTATTTTCCCAAATGTTTTATTCTGTTGCAAACAATAAATACACATTTTTTATTTCGTATTTGCAGAATAACCTTTTAGATATTATTGTAGTTGGACAACTTTTAGTATTATTCTTGCTTTCTGTTATTCAACGATGTCGTTATTATTAATTTATTATTGATACCTACAGACATGGACAAACATATTATTATGTTAGCTTTATGTCTTATGGTTTATGTTATTGGAAATATGGATTCAGTAACCGCTGCTGGTATAGGTAAAAATAGTGAGTATATTTTATTTTTTAATCATTACATATTAAGTCAAATTCTATGACAAATCGCTTATTCGTATTTATGGATAATCTTCAAACAGATAATTACAATCTGAATTCATATAATTAGTGTAATGAAATAGTTACCAACACATATCATGAAATAAAATGAGATTTCTTAGTACGTTATATTACTAACAGAAAAAAAAATTATATTAAGCCCAAATATTAAGCTTAATTTATTCTCTATAACTAGAGAAAGATTTACATTGCTAGGCGCTAGCTATTAACTATGGATTATGTCTTATGACCATTAGCCATTAAAGTAGACAAATTTTATTAATTTTGTTTAAATATGTGGTTTATTATGTTAATAGTAAATAAAGTATTACATAGTTATTTAATAATTTCTCACTTATAAAATTACAAATGTTATATTAATTATTAAGAGTATGAAATATTGGAAATATAAATGAATTAAACGATGTTAATCGTAAAAAAGGTTAGTATATTATGCTATTATTTTTTATTACATATCAAACCAAATCCTATGACAGATCACTTATTAATATTTACGGAGAATCTGAAAACAGATAATTACAATTTGAATTCATAGAATTAGTGTTATTTTAATAAGATAGTAATCAACACATATTATGAAATATAACAATATTTCTTATTACGTTATATTTCTAACAGAAAAAACTCTAGAATCCATAAACATGCCCAATATTAATATGGTTATTTTTTTTTTTTGTACACGTAAATTAAGATTTAAATTTTCAGCTAGAGGCTATGAGTTTGGCTTATAACCATTAGACATTATAGTAGAAATATTGTATTCAATTTGTTTAAATATGTAATTTAGTATGTAACTAAAACTATAAAAGTACCTCTTACCTCTCAGTACCTCTAGTATTGTGATAATTTTTCGCTTAGAACAATTACCAATGCCATATTAATTATTAGGAGTACCTTTGCTATAACCACATGAGACCCCCTTGTCATACGAACGTAGATAATATATTTTAATAGTAAATTTATGTCCTACAGAACAATTTAATTTTTCTGTTTATTATTTTAATTGACACAAAAACAAACTTATCAGTAAGAATATTATTCTTAAACAAATGCCTATATATTGATATTTTAACTTCAAAGGGAAATATTTGGCTAATTAATAACTATGTAAAGAAAGAAAAGAATTGTTATGTTAAAAACACATTATTTATGTATACAGTGTACTACAAGACATGTACGTTTGTCAGCGGTTGTGACGTTCTTTGTCAACTATCTTGCCCTCGTTTTGTTCGTACAATACCTAATAAATTTTTTACTTACAATTTTCTTATTTAGAATGTGAACTTGTAGTCAAATGCTATAATAAGTATTTGATTTTACTTTATAATGTACACAACATATTCCTCTCATAAATATATTGAGTTTCGCTCAACAATAATGGCCAAGAACTTAGCTAGCGCCACCACTCTCGTGAACATAGCTAAACACCTATTCTCTACCGTCGGAATGCATATAAACCCAACCCAAATCTACGATCATCAACGTAGAAGACGGACAGTTAGTGTCAAAGAGTCTAACACTCTTAGACAGTTCAGTAATTCCTCCAGTGGAAGGTAGCAACTGCATAAAATAATTAGGGGTCAATTTTAATGATGAAATAGTTTTTGACATGAAGAGCTTTCTTTCCCAATTAGAAAAGGATGTTAGAAATTTAGTAACTTCTCCTCTATTGCGAGAAGACCAGAACTCAACATACTAGACCAGTATGTTTACACAAAGTTGATATATCCTATGCAAACTACCCCCATCGACCTTCTTGATAAAAATTTCCTCGAACGTGTTGATATGCTGATAAGACAATAAACTAGGGGAATATGTGGCCTTCCCGCTAACACGCCATTTCCGGTCTACTACACGGGAAGAAAATATCGGGGTCTCAGTATGTTACCGGTAGAGTGATGTGGGAGGCTTCTTACCAGCATATCGCCATCGCCCAAAAGCAAGCGCTCGTCCAAGACCCACACTTACTAGCAGTCCGTGATCTACGCCAGGAAGAAGTACAGTCTCGCGCACGCCTAGGTCCCGTAACCAGCCTAAATCCACGTGAAATACGCACTGAGTTAATGTGCAATGAGTTCAATAAGTGGGAAGAGTTTAGAAAAATGGGAAAAGGCGTACTAAGGTATGGCAGTTGTACAGCGACTAACAATTGGGTATCAAACAAAGGAGGGCTCTCAAGTGGTGAATGGACGAATGCAATTAAAGCGTCGATGAACTCGATGTCTACCCGAGGAACAGGAGGTAGGAGTATCGGTAATCCCCATTGCAGGAATCTAGCCTGCAATGAGAAAAATATAATTGATACCTTTCCCCACATCCAAGGATCCTGCCCCAAGACTGAATTTCTTCGCAACAATGCCTATTACAAATTCTGTACCTCCCTGGTCAACCTATTTAGAGCAAAAACCTCTGAAGTACACGAAGAAGTGTGCTGCGTAGTTTTCGATGAAGGAGCAACTAAAAACAGAAGGGCTGATAATATCATAGTGGTAGACAGAAGGAACGGACGAGGCCTCATCATAGACCCCACGATTCGTTGGGAAACCAATGACGAACAACAAGACGACAATGTGTACAAAGAGAAAAGAGATATATACCTACCATGCACACCCAACCTGAGCCGCCTCTAGGGAGTAAGAGAGTGGGAAATATTTGGGTTCTGGTTCGGAGCACGCGGAACCGCATCGAAACTTCTGCTGGACTCACCAAGAACATCGGTCTGCAGCGAAGCGACCTCGTAAAAATATGTCTGTACGTATTGCCGGACACTTTGCACATAATAAATTATCATTTATATTCATAACAAACAAATTTTAATATTGAAATCTTTGTTATATTTTTTTCCTACTACTATTTTAATTATTATTTTAATTTTCTTTCATTTATATTCATATACATATAAAACCCTATAAGCTATGTACAATTGTATTGAACAGTAAACTGTGTCATTAAAACAACTCACAGAGTGAGCAGTCTGCTATATTTATACTTATATACAGTAGAACTTCGATTAACCGTCACTGTCGGGACCGGGGCTTTGACGGTTAATCGAATAGACGGTTAACGGAAATTTTGCAAAAAAAACGTGTAAATACATAAACATACACACATTTATTATATTTTATATTTATATTATATATTTATCATATTTTACGTGTGTACTTAAAAAAAAAAAAAAATACTTACATTGTAATAAATTATAAACATACATACCACACATATTATAAAAAAAATCTGTCATTTTAGTTTGTTTTTTTGATTATTTTGAAAATAATTATTTTTTTTTTCAGCGGTGACTGATGACGGATAACAGAGAGTGACGGTTAATTGAGTGACAGTTAATCGAAGTTCTACTGTACTTGTATATTTATATTAATAAAGTTGTTTATATATATATACACACAACATATTCCTCTTATAAATACATTGAGTTTCGCTCAACGTAATCACATTTCTACAGTATTTATTATAAAATGTTGTTAGTCTGTAATTTTGATTTTAATAATAATAATAAATAATAAATGATATGAAAGATAAATTATTACATAACGTTTAACTACATAGTTCTATAAGTCAATTGAGTATGGGTTACTTGAGAGGACTTCGTACTGGCTTGTGTTTTCTCCGTCTTACTAATGAATAATGATATATCATAACTTACTCGCACGTCCAGTAAATTAAATTAGTGCGTGTGGCCAGCTTAAATATAACAGTGAATTGACCTATTATCAAACTTAAATGTAAAAACATATACTGTGTCCGCTCGTTGGTTTTTCACTATATTTTAAGTGAGTGATGAGTATATTGTAAAACATAAATATTTGAAAGTGCTCATATAATTCACTTGAAAGTTAAAATATCGTAAAAAAACAACGAGACAAGACATATAATGTTTTTAACTTATGTTTGACTATAGATCGATTCACAATAATATTTAAGATAACAGTACAAATTTGTAACTGCTGGACATACATTTTGGTATATTATCTATGCGTTTATCTAAGACGGAGACAACATTATATTATGTGGATTCTATTGGTTATGGTGAATTTATGATTTAATGATGTGTATAATTTATTATCAGATGAAAACCAAATGATTTTTGAAACTTTTGGTTAGCGATATCTCAAGTTAAAAAAGATTTGTTTTGAGACCTGCGAGCATTCGAGAAAAGAATAGGATTGAAATGAAAAAAAAAGTTTTCTATTTTGAACGAGATTGCAAACAAGATATCCCCACGAGTAAAATTCAATCGATATCATTATACCTCAAATTTTTAAAACAATTTAAATCGTTAAAAAATATAGTTTTATAAGTTTTTAAATCTTTATACCATGTCCATATTATGCACAGTAGAAACAAAACCCGAAAACCCGTACCTATTTGAATAATAAACTAAAACGTTATGGTACATACGCTTCGGTGAGCGGTTGTTTGGATAGGTGTAATACGCGCATAACTACGATAAGTATTCACTTCTGCACATTTTATATCGTTTTGTATAGTAACTGTGTATAGTTTTTAAATTTTTAAACAACACCCACATTTATTAGGAGTTCGAACGTAAGTCGAGCACTATAATTTAAATTTTGAAAACGAATTACATTTAAACTGATCGATAAAAATTAGATTTTGACAATAGCAGAATAACCGCAGAGCAATATAATGAAAAAAGTTGTCGGACAAATTTCTAATAAATAAAATGTAATTTAATGCAGTCATATAATTAGTGACATAATTCCTAACCTAAAATGGCTAACGATCCGTCACCCAGTTATGATACATTATTATATATTTTTACATGGTAACTCTATTATAGGTATGTGCAATGTAGCCTAAGTAAGGCTATCTATATCTAGTGATATTTGACAATATACTTATTAGTTTTAACTAGGTATTAACATGGTAATTAAAAT
>NC_042495.1:30983423-30986213 GCF_005508785.2 Acyrthosiphon pisum | reverse complement strand
TTCTATAGTCAACAAAAGTAATTTTTTAATTTCAAAAAAAAAAAACTATAAAATAATTGCTTCTTTAAATCTAAAAATACAATACAATCAATTATTTTACAACTAAGTATTGTTAACTCAAACATAATATTAACTGATTTAATCCTCTATAAATCAGAAAATTAAATAACTCATGATGAAAATTGACAATGAAATAAGTGCCAAGACTATACACATATATTATTATTTATACCAAATTTCAGATTTTAAGAAAGAGATTTTTTTTCACATAAAAGATAAAATAATTGTAAAACCAAAAAAGACACAATTGTCTATCATTAATCATTATAATATTATATATACATATTATAAGCTATTTGTTATAATAATTAATAATTTAAATTTTCCCTCCAAATGTGTAAACCAATCAGAAGGTAGGATTTAATCATGGGTTTTATTTCGAATAATAGACATATTTTATTCGGTTACGTTGGTGTACATGTAGGAGGTTAGCGATAAAAATGTCTTATCATTTTTCGAACAACTATCGGGTTCCGAGATCTTCGCACGTCATATCACGGTCGTATTATTTGTTGATTATTATTGTACATTTAGGTGTCCCCGTGACCTAGTCACGGCCTTCTTATAATTTATTGTTATTATTGTTTTATAACACGTACGCAAACGCTGTGTTTGCTAACGTTTATTATTATTAATTTAACTGTGGAGACGTCCACCCCCTATCGTTGAATTCTTCAATATTATTATATTACCATTATTATACTATCGAATTGGAGTTATTTTTTACTCATAGTATTAATGTCCTACTTGTAAGTACGAGTCATTGGGGCTAACTGTTCATTAAGAGCCCCATCGGCGAACATTATCAGATGAAAAAAAAATGATTTTTGAGACTTTTGGTTAGCGATATCTCAAGTTAAAAAAGATTTGTTTTGAGACCTGCGAGCATTCGAGAAAAGAATAGGATTGAAATGAAAAAAAAAGTTTTCTATTTTGAACGAGATTGCAAACAAGATATCCCCACGAGTAAAATTCAATCGATATCATTATACCTCAAATTTTTAAAACAATTTAAATCGTTAAAAAATATAGTTTTATAAGTTTTTAAATCTTTATACCATGTCCATATTATGCACAGTAGAAACAAAACCCGAAAACCCGTACCTATTTGAATAATAAACTAAAACGTTATGGTACATACGCTTCGGTGAGCGGTTGTTTGGATAGGTGTAATACGCGCATAACTACGATAAGTATTCACTTCTGCACATTTTATATCGTTTTGTATAGTAACTGTGTATAGTTTTTAAATTTTTAAACAACACCCACATTTATTAGGAGTTCGAACGTAAGTCGAGCACTATAATTTAAATTTTGAAAACGAATTACATTTAAACTGATCGATAAAAATTAGATTTTGACAATAGCAGAATAACCGCAGAGCAATATAATGAAAAAAGTTGTCGGACAAATTTCTAATAAATAAAATGTAATTTAATGCAGTCATATAATTAGTGACATAATTCCTAACCTAAAATGGCTAACGATCCGTCACCCAGTTATGATACATTATTATATATTTTTACATGGTAACTCTATTATAGGTCTGTGCAATGTAGCCTAAGTAAGGCTATCTATATCTAGTGATATTTGACAATATACTTATTAGTTTTAACAGGTATTAACATGGTAATTATATTTTTTTTAAGTATTAAGGATAATTAACAATTTTAAGATAAACAGAAGTAACAATGTGATTACAATAATATTCTAATATTTACATATTTACAATAATTTAATAACTATAAGTAACAGCAGGGGGTGGACACTTTTGGGTGGCAGGCCGATAACAGAAAATCATTCGCCATTTTATTTGAGGTGGTTTTATCAGATTTAGTTCAAGATAAGAAACATATTCCAAACAACATTACAATTTACAAATCACTAATCAGTCTAATCGCTACTTAAAATTGATAAAAACTACCTCAATTAAAATGGCGGCTGATTTTTTGTTTGGCCCTATCTTACTGTATAATTTGTTATATGTACATACTGTCCATTCTGATTATTCTATTCTGTGGTAACAGAGAGGTCGTAGAGTTATCTGAAAGAAGCGAATGTGTAGAGTGAATACTTGGATAATGAGAAGTGGCTTAGTGTAGGTAGTCGTGGGGACGACCTCGTTTTAATCGACGATGAGTTGGGTGAGTGAGAAGTTTATAGTGAATCCCACCCGATGAGTTTTGAAGGGAGCAGTGGACATTTTTTGCTTATGTTTTTATATGATCTTTGATTTCTTGGATTTGAAAGTCTTTATGGAGATTTGCATTTGTGACAAACCATGGGGTATTTGCAATTAATCTGAGGAATTTTTTTTTGGAAAATTTGCATTTTTTTGATGTGCGAGGAAGCACAATTACCCTATATCGGGCTAGCGTAGGTAAGAACTGGGTGTATAATTTGTTTGAAAATAAGGATAGAGCATTTTTTTTGTATAGTTGAATTTTTGTTCAGGATGGGATAAAGCATTGAGATGCGCTGGTATGCTTGCTTGCTTGAACTTATTAAATTAAAGTTTTTCAACGATGTGATATTTTAGATTCTGAGTGGAACGATGAATGTATTGATTTTACAATGTGTGTTTTTTTATTTTTTATTTTTTTTGTGTCTGTGTACACGATAAGTAGTCGAAATAATGCTACGATTTTCAATTTCAGTATCTTGTTTGATCAGAAAGTTAATATCGTTGGTGCATTGGGGAGATCAAAATTTAAATTTCCCAGTAGTTTT
>NC_042495.1:30979838-30982447 GCF_005508785.2 Acyrthosiphon pisum | reverse complement strand
CGGCTTTTGTGAGTGTCGGCGTAACTCGTAATTTTCCGATTGGGATATTATATCAGTGAATTTAAATTTAATACTGTCCGTTATACAGTGACCCACTTCTAACCTACTGTACAGCAGAGCGACATCCACTTACCCACCTTTTTATTTTTAATAATCAGAAAAAACCGTTTTCTAAAATCAGTTTCAAGGCCTGGATGATTCATTCTTGGTTTATTAATTTATTTAAATAGCAGGATTGAGGATTTCAATCGCCTTTTGTGTTAAGTAAATATTTCCACTAAACATAGTTTTTAAATTAAAATTCGGTTTCTGTTTAAATAATAATACCATTATCCAATTTTTCCCGGTTTCAGTTTTGATTTTGTTTTCGATTTTGTTTTTTAACGGTTTATACCGGTTTCTAAGCCCTGGTTTTTTTTTAATTCATATCAGAAAACAAAATCAATTCAGCTAAAAACTGGTTTTAATCAATTTCCTTTCGTTTTGACATTCCACAATATCGATTACGGTATAAAAACTACAGTTCTCAGCTACCGCAGGTGGTCGACATGTGCACAACTGTACTGTGCGTATTATAAACAACAAACTATTATTTGCCTACTATTATTTTCCCAAATGTTTTATTCTGTTGCATACAATAAATACACATTTTTTGTATCGAATTTGAAGAATAGCCTATTATATGACTTACTCGGCTGGCGCTAGGCGAGCGATTCATGCGCACCGTGCCGGCTGCACGCCGATTACGACGCGCCCACTGGTCTGTCACAGAATACGGGACCGGCCACATCACATACGAACCTACGCCGATGACATACGATAGAACGCTGTGGGCGTGGCTTTGAGAGAAGCATCAGCCAATGCCGCGGGCAACCAGCTTTATAGCTGCTGTTCAACCATGCGCAATCACCAACCACAGACATTTTATGGGCGGTTCCTGCAACGACGTGGCAGTCGTGACCAGGCTATAAATACCAGTGTGGAGCACCAAATCTAGTCAGTGTGTTCAACGGAGTTTTCCGCAGCAAGACCCACCCAGGGCAGACTTGCACGGACAGATTTCATACACATTATTACGATTTAAAACCTAAACAATCGTTGTTGGATAACTTTTAATATCATTGGTACTTTTTGTTATTCATCTAACGTTGTTATTAAATTATTGTTGGTAGCAACAAAAATGTTGAAAAACATTATTGTGTTAGCTTTATGTTTTATGGCTTATATAATTGGAAATATAGATGCATTAAGCGAATCGCAACGTAAAAGTCGTGAGTATATTTTATTTTATTCATTACGTTTTAAGACAAATCGCTTATTTTTATTTATGGAGAATCTGAAAACAGATAATTACAGTTTCAATTCATAGAAACAGTGTTATTTTAAAAAAGTAGTAATTTATTTTTTCAAATGGTAACTACTATATATTTTAATGGATTCTGGTAAAGCTTTTTTTTTCTGAAAATCTTGATAGTCAAATCATCAATTTTGGTTTGCTAGTTTATTAATTATGGTCCTCTAAACTTTAATAAAATATGCATTAATAAATTATTTTGCAAAGTATGAATTCAGCATATGAAATTCTTTAAGAATTTATATTTAATAATCGTAATTTAAAAAAAAAACTATTTGGAAGATATTTAGATAAATAGTCAATTTCAATATAGGTTTGTACCTAACTTAGGCATACTTTTCATTTCAGTTAATTACAGATTTTCAATATTATTATAACATGAATCAAATACCATAAGATATTACCTTAGCCACCTAATAATGATTCCAAATGAATGCTATTGTAAGAGAAGTATCATAGGAATTTAAGATAGGAAAAATTCAAAATAAAATGTAAATGTCCAAAACAAAAAAATATGAAGTGCTACGAGTTTAAACTCCTACATTCATACTTCGCATGCAATATCTTACAATATAGAAAACCTATATCGTTCAAGTTTTATGTTTATCCCACTACGAGAAGAGCACCACAAACCATTGCACTTTTTTCATTACACAAATTATTTATCCTCCTTACATACCTAAGGCAATAATGTCAAAAATCGAATACTATTTAGCTTTACGGGAATCCTTTAAAAAATATTGTATAGTTACCGTTTGAAAAAATAAAGTTGATTTTCCTATTGATACACATGCATGTTTAAAAATTTTGAAATTGTTATAAAAAATTTGCATGTTAAAAATAAAGAAACACGTCTTTATTCCTCTTAACGAAATACAATGTGATTGATCCATAATCTTTTAAAAATCCCCACATACAATGACATCCTGTATAGTATTGTGATAATTATTTCTCGATTAGAACAATAATCTATGTCATATTATTTATTAAGAGTACCTTGGCATAACCGCATGAGATCACAAACGTAGATATCTTTTAATAGCAAATTTATGTTCTACAGAACAAATTTTGTGTTTTTAATTCTAATTAACTGAAAATAAAACTTAATGATAAAGATATTATCCTTAAATAAATGCCTATATATTAATATTTTACTACACATGTAAGTTTGTCGGAGGTTGTGACGTTCTCTTAGATGTTGTCAACTATCTTTCTCTCGTTTTGTTGGTAAAATACCTAATACATTTTTTAATTT
>NC_042495.1:30969820-30979738 GCF_005508785.2 Acyrthosiphon pisum | reverse complement strand
AAATATTTAGAATTTGATAGATTAGTCAAATGCTATGGTAAGTAATTTGATTTTACTTTACAGTGCACACAACATATTTATCTTATAAATACATTGAGTTTCACTCAACGTAATCATATTTCTACAGTACTTAGTATAAAAATTTGTTACTCTGTAATTTTTATTTTAAAATAATATGAAAAACAATTTATTATTACACAACGTTCAAGTACATAGTTCAATATGTCAATTGATTAGAGGTTACTTGAGAAACTTTCGTACCGGCTTATGAATGGTTTTTTCCGTTTTACTAACCCATAATGATATATCAAAACTTACAGTTCAAATTAGTGCGTGTGGTCGGCTTATATATAAGAGTAATTTTACCTTTTATCAAACTTAAATGCAAAAATATTTACTTTGTTCACTCGTTGGTTTTTTATTTTATACAAATATTTAAGCGAATGATGAGTATATTGTAAAATAATAATATTTGAAAATGCTAATATAATTCACCTATAAATTAAATCGTCGTAAAAATCCAACGAGACAAGACAACTTTCTTAACTTATGATTTACAATAGGTCAATTCACTACAATACTTAAGATAACAGTACAAATTTGTAACTGCTGGACATACATTTTGGTATATTACATATGCGTATATCTAAGACGGAGAAAACATTATATTATGTGGATTCTACTGTTTATGGTGCATTTATGTTTTAATTATGTGTATAATTTATTTTATTTTTATAGAATTCTAAAACATAGTGATATTAAAATAGAATATAAACTGCAAAAATCAGAACTCACTAAATGACTAATATTTCATAATGAGTATTTTTTTAGTAAATATTATGATTTTTGTAGAAAGGAATAAATTAATTATTTTAGGTGGTTATTTTAAATTTTACTTATAGGTATAGTAAATTAATATTTTGATGTTTAAATAATTATTAAATCTATATAAATATTTATATCGGTATAAATGTTTTGTTACGCCTGCAGCTAAAGTTAATTTTTTGATGCTGATTGAAGCGTAAGAAAATAACTGGTGATCAGAGAAAATAAAAGTTAATTTTGATTCACAATATTATACGTATAATTTTTTATTTTTTTTTAGGCTTAATCCAGGCCATTTAGGCCCAATGCTGCTTCCGCTATCTCCTTCCATGCTTCTCTGTGTGCTGCCTGTTTTTCTCCATTCCGTACTCCTAGCATTCTGAGGTCTTCCTTAACTCGGTCCTCCCATCGTTGTCTAGGCCTTCCTCTCGGTCGATTTTTCGGTCGACTCTGGCTTCCATTTCGTGATGATCGATATAAGCTGGCCCTCTGCTCTCCAGACGTGACCGGCCCATCTTATTCTCTGGCTCTTGAACGCCCATGCCCCACAGGCATAAAGTACAATTGGTCTAACATGGGTCTTATATAATCGGATTTTTGTTTTTCTTGATAACATTTTAGACTTAAATAATTGGACTATTGAAAAATAGCATCTGTTTCCAACTGCGATTCTTCTGTGGATTTCTTTGTGACTATCTCCCTGCGATTCTATATCCACTCCTAAATACTTAAAGTTTCGAACTCTTTCAAATGACAAATCTTTTACTGTTAAAGCATTTTGTGGATGTTCTCTCCTTGATACAATCATGAATTTGGTTTTGTTTTTATTAATGATAAGTCCAATCTTTTTCGCTGCATCAATTAAAATGTCAGTTGTTCTCTTGAGACTATCCTCTGTCTCTGCTATAACAGCTATATCATCTGCATACGCGGCTAAAAATACTTGTTTTCCTTGCCCTATATTCAAACCTTGTGGCTCGTTTTGTAATACTTTTTTAACTACCGACTCCAACGCGATGTTAAACAGGATCAGAGATAGGGCATCACCCTGTCTTACCCCTGTGGTCACTGTGAATTCCTTTGATAATACCGAGTTGAACTTAACTTTGCATCTTGAGTTTTCCATACACGCTTTCACCATCCTAACGAGTTTAGCTGGTATTCCAAGTTGCACCATTACATTCCATAACGTACTCCTAGCTATCGAATCATAGGCTTGTCTAAAATCTACAAATAACAGGTACACATCTTTATCAAATTCATGACTCTTTTCGGTTATTTGTTTGATGAAATGTATTTGGTCAGTCGTGGATTTTCCAGCTGTAAAACCTGCTTGGTATTCTCCTACTATCTCTTTAGCATACGGTTTTAGCCTATTTAAAATAATGTTCGAGAGAACTTTATAAGTTGTGTTAAGCAGGGATATACCTCTATAGTTTTGACAGTTCATTACATCTCCTTTTTTATATATTGGGCATAGTATGGAAACCTGCCATGCTTTCGGTATTATTTCTTCTCTCCATATTTTATTTATCAGCTGTTTTAAGTTTATCATAAGAGTAATTCCTCCTTTCTTTAAAAGTTCCACTATTATTGTATCATCTCCTGGTGCCTTACCTCCCTTTAGCATTTCGACCGCCATTTTAAATTCTTCCAACGTAGGTTCTTCTAAATATTGCTCTACTGTGATAATATTTTAAAGTTGATATATTCAACATTTGTTCGAAGGCATTTTTGAATTCTCTTGTTACTTCTTCCTTATCAGTTATTAATGTTCCTTGGTCATGTTTCATTATCGTTGATCTTGGTTTAAATCCGTTCTTAACCTCATTTGCCTTTTCAAAGAATAGTTTTGTGTTATTTTTGTAGCTATTTTCGATAGTTTCTGTTCTAGTTTTCTCCCACATTCTTTTGTTTTTTCTGATTATCTGCTTTGCTCTTTTCTGTTTTAAGGCTAATTCTCGTTTATTGGCTTCACTTGGATTCCTTAACATTGTTGTTCTTGCATCGTCTCTTTCTACCATGGCAGTTCTGCATTCTTCGTTAAACCATTTATTTATTGCTCGTTTTCTTTGATATCCCAGAACTTCCTCTGCTATTTTCTTGACCGACTTCTCGGTATTTTCCTACATCTCATCTATACTGCTCGCCTTTTCTGTTGGCCGCAGTATATCATTTAACCCATTTTTGTACTGTTCTGTCGTCTGAGAGTACTTCAGTGGTTCAATGTTTATCTTTTTGACAGGTGCTCTTCGCTCTTTCCATTTTATTGATAGTCTTAATCTGACTTTGGTTTTCACCATGAAATGGTCTGATAATCCGCTACTACCTCTCATGCTACGCACATCCATTATACATCTTTTAAATCTACCATCTACTACTACGTGATATATCTGGTTTCTCGTTCGCCCATCTGGCGATACCCATGTCTGTATGTGTATATTTTTATGGGGAAAGGTAGTGCTACTTACTACCATACCTCGCGCAATAGCAAATTTTATAAGTCTCGTCCCATTGTCATTTGAGTTCAAATCTAGGCTGTTACTCCCTATTGTCGGGCTGAAGATTGGTTCTTGACCTATTTTAGCGTTAAAATCACCAAGTAATATTTTCACTTTACTATTTGGTAGTAAGTCCCACACTGTGTCCAGTCTTTCGTAAAATTCATTCTTAATTGCTTCATTCTTATCCTCAGTAGGTGCATAGCCGTTGATTATAATTAAGTTATACAATTTACATTTTAGTAACTATCATTATCAGATAAGTATTCTATCATTAATTGCTTCAAAACGTTTTACGTTAGGTAACAGTTTGTCGTTTACCACAAAGCCAACCCCTGCTTGATGATCCAGTCCACCACTATAGAAGTAGGTCCAATTATTTATTTTTAGGTTTCCTTGCCCTGGCCATCTAGTTTCTTGAATCGCAGCTATATTCAGTTGATATCGTTCAAGACTCGATATAACTGTCGTCAGATGTCCTGCCCTATACAACGATCTTACATTCCCGGTTCCTATCGAAAAGTCCTTTAGCTCCACATATTTCATCCGAGGCGATTTTGGTTGAATCGTAACAATATGTGTTTTTCCGTGTAGGGTTGTTAGCCCTACGACAACCTCCATTAATGGAGGGCCCGACAGGTTTGAGGTTGCTTCAGGGTATAGATTTGATACACCTTACTGACCTGAGACGTCATCTATGTGACCTTCAGGCTGCAACCTCAGTTAACTAGGGACCGCGGGTTCGTTAAGCCCGTTCCTCTTTACAGAGTCACCTTGCGGGTCTCGATTATAGACGTATAATTGGGCGTAATATATAAGAAAGACTGTTTTCAGAAACCAGTATAAACTATAAACCGTTAAAACCATTAACCGTTAAACCAGGAAAAATTGAAAAAAGGTATACAAACCGTAACTAAAACCAAAATTTCCTAAAACCGGTATTGAAAACTTGAAACCAAAATCGAAAAAAATATCTACTGGTAGATATACAAAATCGAAACCGAAACTGAATTTTTTTCAGTCGGTTTCAGGCCCTGATTTTTAATCTTTTAGCATAAGCACAAATAGAAAATGTGACGTGAACAGAAAATCGTTTTAGTTTTGAGTCGATTTCAGCCATCACCTCTTGTAGATCGTTTAGCAGTCGTTTTCCGTGTTTAAAAAACCTTGCATCACACCCTACCTACACAATAAACTACCATCATTATTAATACCTTCTGTCCCAACCAAGGCTGCTCCAGCTAAAGATTTAATCTTTCAATAAATATATTTGTATTTATATGCTATATTTCTTTCAATAATAGTATTAATACAATTTTTGACCAGTAGCAACAATTTGATTTAACGAAAAAAATTTCTTTTTTCGTAAAATGAAAAAAAATAATGCATGATCTACAAAGGTGTATGATTAAAATCATAAAACATGTACACATATAAATCTATAAGCACCCTTCAAGCCACAATTAACCTAAAGATATAACTTTATTTAACTTCGGATGGACCAACATCCACTATCCATCTGACTTAGCACGTTAAAGATGAAAAACATAAAATTAGTCGATAGGCATAAACGTACGAATGAATTGGTTTCATAAAGATTTATTTGCTGTTATTCAAAACTTTTATAGAGCCAATGTTAGAATTTGGAGTTGTAAACCAAACAAGGGGTACGTTCATTTTTTAAACTAATAAAAGAGCACTAATTAGTTATGACCAACATTGTTAGAAAACTGTAAGTGCTGGTTGTGTCTGTCCACCGTGATGGTATGGTACAGCCATTACTGGTCCAATTGATTGCACTTATTGCCCCAAATACAAAGACGATGCACAAAATTAATAATATAAAAATTATGAAGGGTTTGTTCAAAAGAGGAAGAATATTCAATTATCCTTGACGTTCGCTTCTTGTTTTTTTTTATTTAACAAGCAGTCCATACATGAGGGGTGGTCCAAAACGTACTATTGCCGAAATTGAAAAAATAGAGTTAGGTATCGATTCTTATGGAAAAAATAACGATACATAGATTGGCGTCGTCAGAAAAGATCAAAACTTTCTATAACCTGGTTAAATTTGCCATTCAAAATGACTGGTTAATCCAAAATGAACCTTTTCCATATATAAAAATAATATATTTTAGAAAATCAAAACGTACTTTTTCCAGTTTTAAGCCAAAATATACTACGGCCCATGTTAAAAGAAAAGGAACAAATCATTACTATATCATTTTATCACATTAAGGAATTAAAATGGCAGCGTAACGGGATGACATATTGGCTATAGGCTATGAAATATACTAAGATATGGACTGTAGCCTTACGCTGCCATTTTATATTTGTTTGATAACAATATAGACTATGTGCAATAACCTTGTATATTTAAGTCATGCCTTTGACCATACATATAATTTTCATAGCTCTTTTTTGAGATTTAACATGATTAATCATGTCATCGACTTTTCTAGAAATATAAAAGCCATTGTGATATTTACACATAATAATTCGAGCATGATATTTGGGTTAAATATTCGATCCATTAGGTACCGACAATTGAATTTCAATCTTCGTTGTGTCAGGCTGAATAATATATATTTATATATTGTCACTGCGTTCATAATTTTGTGTAGTTGATTAGAATGAAATATAAAAATAATAACAAACTGAGATTGACCTTTGTGTATTGTGTTATATAATTTATATGTTCATAGGGGGAAATAATACATATCAAGAAATATTAGGCAGTTTCTGTAAGTATACATTATATAGTAGTCATTTATAATGTTATATTTAAATATTTTATAATGCATTAATTGATTGTTGATGATTAAATATATTAAAATAGGCAGGTAATACAAATACGTCTTAGTAATATAATCAAATATTATGTTGGTAGTGATGATAATACGTAAATCGATCCTTAGGTTGTTCTAATGTAAATGCATAACTACTGGCAAACACATAGTAACTTTTAGAATTGTTATATTATTACATTTGATTATTTGAAGAGAATCTTTCATTTAATATATATTTGTATAAGTCTGCATCAGGGAAGAGGGAACTAATTTACTATGAAAAATCATCTGCATTATTTCTGTATTTCTCATTAATATAATGATCACATGGACTAACAATCGTAGAAGGAGAAAGAATGTAGTTATGAGGCAGATTTAAATATGTAAAGTACATATAGTCAATTCGCCGACCGAATGCAATTTAAGTCAATGAGCGCTTATTGTTATATTCGTGTTTTAAATATAATTGTGTAATAATAATATAATGGTCCTGTAGTAGGAGAAAAATGAACGGAAAGGCCATTTGTAGTAGGAGAAAAAATAGGTGGAAAGGGGAAGGTGGTGATTTCAGATGAGACGAGTATATTATTATATTAAATACGGTGAAACAGAGCGATAAGTAATGTCTGGTGATTATGCGGGGTTGATGACCTGCTTCAATGGGCAAGGGATGCATCTGGCGGACTGGTTGCATGTGTCCTTGCAAGAAATGACATTTCAATAATCCCTGCTACGGCGTCAATACTGGGCAATGTGTCGCAGTAGGTTTATTTGTACGTGTATGTGTGTGTGTGTGTGTGTGTGTGCACGTGTCTGGGAGTCGTGTAAAATTATGTTGTTTGAGAGTTTCCGCATAAGATCGTCCTACTACTGTGTTATACCTATCTGCCTAATGATGTTTGAATTATCTACGCTTATTGTATAAATATTCAAGCACTTACCTTGCGCGTAGATTGCTGCAGCTGGTTCTCCCGAGTGGTTAGTTATTACTCGGGGTCGTGTTCGACAGTCGATATCACGATGACAAAATATGTATCTTGGTGTATATAATCTGTAGAATTTCGTATACCTTACACTCTTTTAAAATTGTGACAATTACCATGTGCTCTCAAGATTCTTACATTCGTAGCAAGAGTACATATAGTTGATTCAAAAACCTAATGTAATTTACGTTAATGTGATAAATACTTGTGTACCAAAATAAGTGTTAAATATGTTTACATTCATAGCAAGAGTACATATGGTCAATTTGCCGACCGAATGCAATTTAAGTTAATGAGCACTTATTGTTATATTCATGTTCAAAATGTAATTGTGTAATAATAATGTAACGGGATTACGATATTATGATAGTCACAGAACTTTATGATTTTAAAAGATTAATGGGTAGGTGAGTGGAAAAAATTAAAAATGTGAATTTGTCTGATAGAGAGATGACTAATTCAGATAGTCATACCAAACGCTAAGATAATCCAATATACATATACTGTATACGCATAAACGCATAGCGATAAGTACTTTTTGAACAGTAGTAGGAGAGTGCCGTGATGTTGACTGGCGTGTACGTGCATGGGTCGTCTTCTGAGAGATACTGTTGTTGGATCGATTTTGAAGGGTCCTTATATGGTATGATTTCTGTGTAATCCCTTCTTCTGATATGTATCGATTAATACGTGATATTAAAGTATTGATATTCTTTCTTATTTTGGCCATGCGATAAAGGTAGCAATGCTAATTTATTGTTTTGTTTTCACCGAACATCTTGATCGGAAAATTATCGAAGGGGTATTGTAGTATATAATATATATGTATACAAATACGTAAGAATGTATTCATGGTTTTATAATATACAGTGTCGTCTGGCGCCGCTGATAATTGATTGTGTTGTTTTTACTAAACGTTTGATCTGGGAGGTGTAGAATATTATTTATGCATTTCATGTGTCGCGTGTATGTAAGAGGAGTGCGTATAATGTATACATGTACCTGATACGTACGTATATATGTATATCGGACCATCCACATTCCATAATATGGTCCGTTGTCATTAGTTGTCTCATGTTTTATTTCAAGTTTAAATATTATTTATTACACAGATATTAATCATGCAATCGATATCATTTCTCATGATGACGGTACACATGAAATAAGTGATAGAAGTAAGTATAAGTTACAAGTTACTTTCACCTAGTGTTATATTTAAATTTGTATAATGTATAATGTGCTTACGTCATATAAACGATAAATTATATTACAATAGGTAATAGGAACAAATAAAAATACGCACTAATCAATAATCATATTATCAAATATGTATTAAAGATACATACGTAGTGCTATCCGTAAATTGATACATTGTAAATTCATACCTATTTCCTATCAAGTAGGTAGTTACTATGATAATTGATATATTATGACATTTCATAAATTGGGGAGTGTGAAATCGTCGTACTGAAATTAATCTTGGCATGATACTTGTAATAATGTAATAAATACTTAAAGCTACATCTTAAAAAATACAAAACGTATGAACTTAGAATTTGTATGAAGCTCATACAATTAAATTTTGAAATAGTGGTTAATCTAATGATTTAGATTAATTGTGGAAATTGAAACATTTTTTTTTGTTTAAATTGTTGCAATTGGATGCAGATTATAATAGACAATAGTCAAACTAAAAATGTATATAATTTCTTTATTGGATATAAATGGTTGTTATTGGTTACTCGGGTAGATCGTGTACAAGCATGCATAGAATTATCCAGCTTACGCCCCCGAATAAATATACTTTACATTAAAACCATATGTATGTGTATAGCTTAAATACTCAAAAACAACTCCATTGAATAAGGCAAAAATATCAGAGATTATTTTTAGAGATGTAAGAAAAGTTTAATGAGCTTAAACCACATTAAAAAAGATACCAATTTATTGCTAAATCTGTGACATGCTGTTGTTTTATTTCACAAAGCTAGGTACACTAACACTTGCATTGTACCAAATTAATAATTTGAATATGATTATATATTTATATGTTGTAATTACGTAGGTCCACAAGTATTTGTAGTGGATTATATTGAAGTATAAAAACAATAATAAACTGAGATTTATATATTATAATATAATTTATATTTTTTTAGATCCTGTGTTTCAATTTCCTGAAAATTTTTATAATCTTAAAATTAACTTCAGTATGTATACATGTTTATTTATTAATAGTGTTATATTTTAATAATAAATAACATGTCCTGTGGTCATTGATTCTATAATATTATTTATTTATTTATTTACGGAGAACAAAACTCCATTTACAAAAAGTATGTACAAATATAACAGTTACAATGTAATTTCATAGAGAAAAGAAAGCCTTTACAGTATGTGAGAATCAATTTGTATATAATAAAAAGTAAAATTAATAATAATATAACAATAACAATAATCTCGTAGTATAAAGATTGGTAATATTATGAAAATTTAAATTAAACCATATATCTGTTTAATATCATTACTACTACAATGAAATAAATCTAAATTGGCAAAATTACCTGATGACATTACCATATTTGATGGTGAATTTAGGGAATAATTTGTTTTTATGTTTCGTAAGAAAAATAAATTATTATTTCTCGTGTTTTTTGGGTTGGTATTAAAATTTAGATTCTCTAATAAAGATCTGCAATCAATTTCTTAATTAAGTAGTTTGAATAAAAAATTTAAATTCAAATAGTTTCTACGGTTTTTTAGGGGAGTCATATCAAAAAATCCTAAAACTCCATCATAACCAGTGTGAGGTTGTTTTTCTAT
>NC_042495.1:30969292-30969770 GCF_005508785.2 Acyrthosiphon pisum | reverse complement strand
AATTTTTTTATGATGATTGATGCGTTAGCAAATTACTGGCGATCAGAAGAAATAAAAGTTAATTTTGAATCGTCATATTATATTATAGGCGTATAATTAGGCGTAATAAAAAAAAAACCGACTTCAGAAACTGGTATTAACTGTTAAAAACCAAAACCGAAAATATAATTTAAAAAACAGTATTTTTTTAAAATATTGGTATCTTGAACATTTTGAAAAGTTCACTTTACACAAAGGCATTTGAACGCGCGATCCGATGATTCAAAACATTTTTAAACTAAAAATAAACGTAAATAGTCCAGGCCTTTAACACGATTTTAGAAACCGGTATAAACAGTTTAAAAACTGAAACCGAAAACAAAATCAAAATGAAACAAAAAATGAAACATTGGAAACTGGTATTATAATTTAAAACCGAAACCAAGAAAAATTTAAAACCGGTATTAAATCCAAAACTGAAACCGAAAAAAAAATTTAA
>NC_042495.1:30968017-30969192 GCF_005508785.2 Acyrthosiphon pisum | reverse complement strand
CAATATAGGTTGTACTAACTTAGGCATACTTTTCATTTCAGTTAATTACAGATTTTCAATATTATTATACATGAATCAAATACCATAAGGTATTACCTTAGCCACCTAATAATGATTCCAAATGAATGCTATTGTAAGAGAAGTATCATAGGAATTTAAGATAGGAAAAATTCAAAATAAAATGTAAATGTCCAAAACAAAAAAATATGAAGTGCTACGAGTTTAAACTCCTACATTCATACTTCGCATGCAATATCTTACAATATAGAAAACCTATATCGTTCAAGTTTCAAGTTTATCCCACTACGAGAAGAGCATCACAAACCATTGCACTTTTTTCATTACACAAATTATTTATCCTCCTTATACATACCTAAGGCAATAATGTCAACAATTGAATACTATTTAGCTTTACGGGAATCCTTTAAAAAATATAGTATAGTTACCATTTGAAAAAATAAAGTTGATTTTGCTATGAATACACCTGCATGCTTAAAAATTTTGAAATTGTTATAAAAAATGTGTATGTTAAAAATAAAGAAACACGTCTTTTTTCGTCTTAACGAAATTCAATGTGATCGAATCATAATCTTTTAAAATCCCCGCATACAATGACATCCTGTATAGTATTGTGATAATTATTTCTCGATTAGAATAATAATCAATGTTATATTATTTATCAGGAGTTCCTTTGCAATAATCTTTTAATAGCAAATTTATGTTCTACAGAACAAATGTTGTGTTTTTAATTCTAATTAACTGAAAATAAAACTTAATGATAAAGATATTATTCTTAAATAAATGCCTATTTATTAATATTTTACTACACATGTAAGTTTTTCGGAGGTTGTGACGTTCTCTTAGATGTTATCAACTATCTTGCTCTCGTTTTGTTGGTAAAATACCTAATACATTTTTTAATTTAAATATTTAGAATTTGATAGATTAGTCAAATGCTATGGTAAGTAATTTGATTTTACTTTACAGTGCACACAACATATTTATCTTATAAATACATTGAGTTTCACTCAACGTAATCATATTTCTACAGTACTTAGTATAAAAATTTGTTATTCTGTAATTTTTATTTTAAAATAATATGAAAAACAATTTATTATTACACAACGTTCAAGTACATAGTTCAATATGTCAATTGATTAGAGGTTACTTGAGAA
>NC_042495.1:30966741-30967917 GCF_005508785.2 Acyrthosiphon pisum | reverse complement strand
GATCACCTAGTTATATTTTGTATAGTTATATATTTTCTCTGAATGATTATTTATCACAATATAATCAAAATGTTAATCAAATCTTGTGTGGTGATATTAATATTGATATATTATCAAATAATATTGAAACTGTTGATTATTTGAATATCTTATACAGCAATAATTTTTAATCTGCTTGTAATAATCCTACCAGAATCAGTAGTCATTCTAATACATCTATTGATCACTTATTTTTAAAAAATATTAAAGAAGTATCATCTTATGTGTTACGTAGTAGCATTACTGACCATTTTAGTTT
The DNA here is from genome assembly GCF_005508785.2 of Acyrthosiphon pisum. Taxonomy (NCBI): domain Eukaryota; kingdom Metazoa; phylum Arthropoda; class Insecta; order Hemiptera; family Aphididae; genus Acyrthosiphon; species Acyrthosiphon pisum. Next base: position 30,967,619 of record NC_042495.1, on the reverse strand, counting down.
AATATTAAATATTAATATTGACGATTTAAATATTCAAAAAACTATGGCTAGCAATACCTAATTTAAATATTGAATTTAAAACAATTGATTTTAAACATCTCAATATGTTAATTAGAATTGAAGATTGGAATATCCTACTAGATGATAAAAATGTTGATATTTCTAATATTTCTTAAATTTAGCTTCTAATACTAAAGTCAATAAACAAATAATCATTAGAGAAATCAATCATGAATCGGATAGGATTATCAATAACTCAAAAGAAATCGCTAATATTTTTAATTCATTTTTTGTTAATGTTGGAAGCAATATAGCTTCAAATATTAAAGAGGATGGTTTTATATTCAAAACATTTAAGGAACTTAATCATAACTGCCATATTGAAAAATCAATTTTTCTAAGCCCTATTTACCTTATGGAAATAAGTAGTATGATTATGAAATGTAAAGATTTTTCATCTCATTATGAAGGTTTGTTATCTAATACTATTTTGAAAAAGACATCAATTAATATATCATTACCCTTATCTATTATCTTCAATAAATGCTTTTCAACAGGTGAATTTCCATCTAGCTTTAAAAATCAATAGTTATTCCGCTTTATAAAACAGAAGATATAAGAAGTTGTAATCATTATAGACCAATCACTCTTACTATGGTCTATGACTATCGCTAAGCTTCTAGAAAAATGTATTAAAACCAGACTTGTTAACTTCTTAAATGAACATACATTTTTTAATGATACTCAATTTGGTTTCAGGAATAATTTATCTACAAATGATGCATTATATTGTGCTACTAAATTTATATATGACAATCTTGATTTAAAAAAGCATGTTTTTGGTATATTTTCAGACTTGAAAAAAACTTTTGATTCTG
>NC_042495.1:30962840-30965487 GCF_005508785.2 Acyrthosiphon pisum | reverse complement strand
TATGTTATATTCTTGATATGTTTATTTAATATTGTAATTGCATGAACTCTCACCTCCAGCACAGCCTTTGGCTTTGGAGGTGACCCAACAAAAATTTGTCAATTAGTAATTTAACTTGTATATATTGTTTGTTGGAGAATTAATAAATATTATTATTATTATTATTATATTATTATTATTATTACTTAATCAACTTATGAACTTAACTAATTTAATTTACAGTTGAAATAACTTATCTTTTCTCAGTTGATTTTAAAAAACCGAAATTTCTTAAGACCATGAAACGGTGCACGTACTCTACATGGCACCGTTGCGTAATAATGGGTAACTCTTATTTTATTTCAGTATACAATGTACGTGTTTATTTCCATTAAGTATATGAATGAATTATATAATTTGCAATAGGTGGGAGGGGTCCGAAGGCCAGCCGCTCGTCGGGATCCCCGTACAAAAATATGAATGTTTTTTCTTTACAAGGTTAGATACAATTTATGGGACGTGGAAGAGGCTAAAACACATCGAAACCGCTTAAATAAGTGGCGTCCGCTCTATTGGCCTCGTCCGGTAAGCGTGTCCGTAACAGGCTCACTTGGGAGGTCTATGTATGTATAGTTGTCCTGAGAAGGACAATTTTCGTATACTTCCCGTGGTTATCCGACAGTATTAGCCGTCGGCCAGGATGGGTTCAGCTTCGGCGTCATTGGAGCCGGTGTCCCCGCAGTCTTGGTATGCTATTACGGCGTTTTCCTTATTGACGCCTTGACGCGGATTGATAGCACTTCGAGGTCGTTCGTCAGGTGCCCGTGGGTGAGACAATGCCTGATAGCCGATTAGCCCTGAGTGGTGCTGATCAAGATACACGCCATCAGTCGTATGGTATAGACCAGGGATGGTGAACCTTTTTATAACTGCGTGTCGAATCAAAATGTTTGGTTTGATTTTATTTGCCTCACGTGTCAGAAACTTTGCAGACCTTTTTTTTTTTTTTAGTCGTCACGTAAGGCATCTGAACTATCTGTTATCTGTTGACTGTGTGTGGTATCACTGTTACTGTCATGATAACACATCAACCATTAGATGATTATCAGTGACACATAAACCTCGTGAGCTTGTTGTCAATTCATAATTGTTGTAAACTAAAAGATTTAATTAAAACAGTAACTATCATTAATAGTTTATTTTGTGTAACAATAAAACATGGCGCAGTCGTAAGTCGTAACAAAAGAACACTACGTGATCAAAAGAAGCAGAAGCACATTATTCCAAAAAAAAAAATTTTTTAGTGGTTAACCTAATAAAACGTGTTCCTAATAATTCACAAAACAAAATAAAATGGAATTCATTAAACCAGCACCGTTAAAAATGACTGGAAACTTACCGCAGAACTTCAAGTTCTTTAAGCAACAAATTGAGATTTATATAACTGCTATGGAAACAGATACCAAATCAAAAGGAGTTCAAGTAGCCCGTTTACTGAATCTCATGGGAGTGGATGCATTAAAGGTATATAATACCTTAATTACTGACAAAGAAAAAGATACTGATGTATCTGGAATTTTGGAGAAATTAGAAAAATACTGTTCACCAAGAGTAAATGAAATAAAGGCACACTACAAGTTCTTTACTGCCAAACAAAATGAAGATCCCTTTGATGTGAATTTAACGCATCTTAAAGAGTTGGTAAAACCTTGTAATTTTGGTACAATGGAAACCAAACTACTCAAAAATCAAATAGTGTTGGGAATACAAAGTCGTGACACATTGGAACGGTTATTAAGAGAAGATATGGCAATCGACAAGGTAATAGCGTATTGGCAATCTGTTGAAGCTGCAGAAAAGAATTGCGAGGTTTATGTGAGCTTGTTTTCAATTCATAATTGTTGAAAACTAAAAAATTTAATTAAAATAGTAACTATCATTAATAGTTTATTTTGTGTAACAATAAAACATTGACTGTTCTATTGTAACTACGTTTGTACGTAAACGCGAAAAATGAATTTATTGATAATCTAATCTAATCGTTTACGAGCTTAGGAAATGGAAAGTACAGATTACAATATCTTACGATATATTCCAATAATAAGTTAAAGATAGTTTCAAATTATCAATTATTTTTTTGGAAAGTGAAGTAAAAATTATGAACTATATTTGAAATTGGCGTGTCACTGAAATAATGCATGCGTGTCACTTAATGACATGCGTGACATAGGTTCGCCATCCCTGGTATAGACAACTCGCAATTCGTTGTCGGTGGTCTTGCTATCGTTCCGTAGTTGGTCTCGTTGGAGTGCTTGATAGCTCGCTTCTACAGCAGGCTGTTCAACTCCGCAGATCGACGTTGGCCGGTTAACTGGATAACGGATTCGGCCGGTGCTTATTCAATTTCCTCAGGCTTCGTTACCTTCTTGCTAGGAGATGTTGGCTGCTTAAAGGATTGAATTGAAGTGTAATACATTGGGGAACGCACCGGTATATATACACGTTCACCGCTGTATTCCGGTTTCTTCTTGGCTGACAGTCCTTTGGTTAGGCAAGCCCAACTACTCTCGTTTCGATGGTCACTTGGTTATAATGCTATTATTTTCCGTTGGCGGAATCTATATTTCTGTCAAAAGTTGTATGTCTTCTTCCAACTGATAATACATAT
>NC_042495.1:30962436-30962740 GCF_005508785.2 Acyrthosiphon pisum | reverse complement strand
TATATAGACCGGTCAGTTAACCAGCTTAGCCAACCAGCGAAGTTTCTTATTGTTATAGGAAAGTTGATCACAGATTTGATACCAGTTTCCAATTTTTTCCGGTTTCGTTTTTATTTTTATATTAGGTTTCAGTTTTTAAATGGCTTTTCCGGTTTCTAAAATCAGTTTCAAGGCCTGGACGGTTGGACTATTTACGTTCATTCTTAGTTTATTAATTTATTTAAATCACAGGATTGAGGGTTTCAATCGCCTTTTGTAAAAAGTAAATATTCCCAAATGTTCAAGATTTCAAAACACAGTTTCT
>NC_042495.1:30950582-30959086 GCF_005508785.2 Acyrthosiphon pisum | reverse complement strand
GTATAAGTATAATATATAATAACGTACAACTGGACAATTTAACGTGACTGTACACACACACACCGTATACGCACTGTACGACGGTGGCCGTGCAAGTAATTCTTACATGCTTCAAAGGCCCTATATATATGATTAGTTGAGGTCATCCCGTATCCGTATACAATATAGAAAGCGATAGTAAAAGTGTTGCACAGCTATATCGCAACTGCATAAGTATCTATCAGAAAACGACATTGTACACGCACGTGTGTTTACATGGTTTGAATACTAATATTAATTGTATATTTCAACAGTTAGCAAACCGAAGTAGTCAACTATTTAATTGTGGAAGGCCTCCTAGACTGTGAGAACCAACTTCTTCCGCTGTTTCTACCATCATCCTATCCGGTCACCATCTCCTGTAAGACTGGCTGCACGAAACAGATGTATTAGCTTAAAATTATATTTAGTGGTTTTTTGTACTAAAACATCATATATTTTGAAAACAAATTAATGTATCTAAATAGGTAACCATAATGCTTGACTATAATGCTCGGCTATAATTATTAAAAACAACGAACTTGTACAACTCGATAAAAAAAAGGTCGGCAAGTGAGTGTTTCACTCTGCCATACAGTTACAAGGTTACAAGTGGTTCACTGTTATGGATGGTGTTAAATTTTAATTCAATGATATAATATCATTGTATAAGAAAAATGATTCCTAGTGCAGACGGTCAGTCAGCCTATGACATTAGGTACTAAGTATTTTTGATGATATAAGATTGTGAATAAATTAATTTATATATAACCTATTTACCTACGTGGAACCTTGATTTGAATTTTCAATCCTTAGTTATAAAAGTTATCATTTTATACACTTTTGGGTACAAAATAATTATTAAATTTGTTAAATGTTGTTAAAAAAAATTGTGGACATGGTATATAATATTTTTCAACTGCTTTTGTAAAAATATATCAGGAGCCTTGTATTAATTGTTGACGCTATTTTGTCCAACAAATACAATTTTATTTATATTATATATTATAACGTATGTTACATCATTACGTTTATTTTATAAACATCATAATATGCTCAATAGGCATATCATGTGTTAGCTATAATATATTAAGCCCCTCCAGCTTAGGTGTCACTTATATATTTTATGAATGTAAGGCTCCGGCCAATACCGCTATGTAAGAAAAAGGCAGTTCGCCGCGATTCCATCACCACCTGAACTCCGTACAATCCTACATTTTTGGTAACTTTGTTCGTATATTGTAAGTAATAATAAATGTGTTTGTGTTTATAATAGTTTAGACCAATCGTTATTTATTTGTAATATTAAAATCCTAATACCATTCGTGCTCCCGAGCTACGGTAAAAATATATTCAAAAGAACTAATTTCTTCCCTGAATATCTTATATTTAACTGGTTTGGCCCGACCACGTTACATATTGGTGGAGGCGCCGAAGTTCTTAAGTAATAAAGTTACAGATATTTACGATTGTTTAGATTTTTATTTTGTTATTAGTTGTTAAGTTCAGTTAATTGAAGCGTAGGAAAATATTAAAATTAAAGTGTAGTCGTGTTGAGAACAATAAATTGAAGATTTTTTTTTTATTATTTAAAATTTATGATATATATGATATTATATATCAATCATTAAGATTAAGAGTAAAATAATTGAAACAGTTACGGGATTAGAAAATGTATGTATAGGTACCTAATAATTTTAATTTTTTTTTTACGAGATTTTAAGTGTTGAATATAAAAGTATAGTCGTAAAGGAAATAAAGGAATAACCTTATTAGATAATTTACATATAAGAATAAAATCGTTTGAATTTTTTTACTAGATTTGCTAGATTTTAAGTTTTAAGAATAGGAGTAAAATACAGATAGGGGATATGTCATCAGAGAAATTATATAGTAAAAATACAAATTAAGTAATTGCATTTTTTTCTGGATATTTACGAAATTTTAAGTTTTAAGAATAGGAGTATAACTAAATAAAAAAGTAACGTGGTTGATAGGTATACTAAAAATTTATATTAAGAATCATATATAGGGTAAGTTGGATAACATAATATAATAAAAGCGTAGGTATTTAAAGAGTAGGATTGAAGAATTATTTTATTGTAAGTTAACATAAGCAATGTTTCGATAAATAAAAGTATTTAATGGATAACAAATTTTACATAAAACGTAACGTAAATAACCAAATAACAAAAGTGGAAAGAACAAATATAATATATCTGAATGAAGATTTTAATTCCGAAATAAACGAAGTTAATCTAATAAATCTATTACAGCAAATCGAAGAAGTCGATTTAGGTAACTATTTTTCAAATTCCAGGTTTGGAAAGATACCTCTGTCAGCAAAACTTGTTCAAAAATTTACACTGTGCACTCTATACGTAGTTGAAACTTTAGAAAAAGAAGATTTTAATCAATTACCAGCACAAAAGAAATTTGAGTTTATAATTTCCCAGCGAACAGTAGCGTGGATAAATTTATTAAATAAACAGGAAATAGTGGGTGTCTTAGATTTTTGTAATATACATAGCGACATTTCGTTGACAATTAGCGAATTAAGGAATCGTGCAAAATCAGCATTAAAAAGTTTTTGGAACTACGAAGACGCTGAGGATAGCTTATACGAAACAGATTTAACTTTTACAGAGGATGATTTACCAAAGAGTGATCAAGATTTGTTAAACGTAACTATTGTTGAAGACGATTCTAATAAGAAAAAAAACTGAACCAGAAAATATAGATACTGTTAGTATTATACACCAACTCCAAAATCTTCTTTGTGAATTACAAACGTCAAATCAAGAAGACAATAAGTCCAATAACGATAAGTCCAGTACTAAACATAATCAAAATTTAGAAGTTTGCAAAAGATCAGAACCAGTAAATCAAAAGTTGAATAACAATTTTACAGCAGATCCTACACATTTAAAGGTAGAAACCCACAATAATATTTTGGGTGACCAGATCAACACTAATAATAATATTGAAAAAAACATTAAAAATTAAACATAGTATAAAAATAGCGTTTCACCATAAACCCGATATTTTCTCAGGAAAAGAAAACGAGGATATAGATAAATTCATAAAACAATTTGAACTTATAGCTGTCATGAACGAATGGAAAGACAAAGACAAAGTAATTATTCTACAACTATATCTCAAAGATTCAGCAGAAGATTTTTTTGAACAACTAAAATCAAAAAACGAAAATATAACATGGAACGAAGTCAAAAGTGAATCAATAACAGAATTTACATTAGTAGGAAATAAACACTTACTTATGGCAACATTGGAAAATCTGAAACTAGCAAAAGCAAAAACATATAAAGAATTTATAATTAAAATAGTAGGAATATGCTATATAATAAACAAGAATATGACCGAAGAAGAAATATGTAAACATATTTTAAAAGGAGTACCGTTGCGGCACGAATACACACATAATACACACCACTAAAACGGCCATTCTCATGACCAACATACATGTATTATCAGTTGGAAGAAGACATACAACTTTTGACAGACATATGGATTCCGCCAACGGAAAATAATAGCATTATAACCAAGTGACCATCGAAACGAGAGTAGTTGGGCTTGCCTAACCAAAGGACCGTCAGCCAAGAAGAAACCGGAATACAGCGGTGAACGTTTATATATACCGGTGCGTTCCCCAATGTATTACACTTCAATTCAATCCTTTAAGCAGCCAACATCTCGTAGCAAGAAGGTAACGAAGCCTGAGGAAATTGAATAAGCACCGGCCGAATCCGTTATCCAGTTAACCGGCCAACGTCGATCTGCGGAGTTGAACAGCCTGCTGTAGAAGCGAGCTATCAAGCGCTCCAACGTGACCAACTACGGAACTATAGCAAGACCACCGACAACGAATGGCGAGTTGTCTATACCAGGGATGGTGAACCTATGTCACTTCACTTTCCATAAAAAATAATTGATAATTTGAAACTATCTTTAACTTATTATTGGAATATATCGTAAGATATTGTAATCTGTACTTTCCATTTCCTAAGCTCGTAAACGATTAGATTAAATTTCTGACACGTGAGGCAAATAAAATCAAACCAAACATTTTGATTTGATACGCAGTTATCAAAAGGTTCGCCATCCCTGGTCTATACCATACGACTGATGGCGTGTATCTTGTTCAGTACCACTCAGGGCTAATTGGCTATCAGGCATTGTCTCACCCACGGGCACCTGACGAACGACCTCGAAGTGCTATCAATCCGCGTCAAGGCGTCAATAAGGGAAACGCCGTAATAGCATACCAAGACTGCGGGGACATCAGCTCCAACGACGCCGAAGCTGAACCCATCCTAGCCGACGGCTAAGACCGTCGGATAACCACGGGAAGTACATGGAAATTGTCCTTCTTAGGACAACTATACATACATTAACCCCCCCCCCCCCCCAGCGAGCCTGTTACAGCCACGCTTACCGGATGAGGCCCATAGAGCGGACGCTACTTATTTAAGCGGTCCCGATGTGTTTTAGCCTCTTCCCCATCCCATAAATTGTATCTAACCTTGTAAAGAAAAACATTCATATTCTTGTACGGGGATCCCCACGAGCGGCTGGCCTTTGGACTCCTCCCACCTATTGCAAATTATATAATTCATTCATATACTTAATGGAAATAAACACGTACATTTTATACTGAAATAAAATAAGAGTTACCCATTATTACGCTATGGTGCCATGTAGAGTACGTGCACCGTTTCATGGTATTAAGAAATTTCGGTTTTGGTTTCAATTTTGTATACCAGTTTCCAATTTATTTTTTTCAGTTTTGGTTTTGGATTTGATACCGGTTTCCAATTTTTTCCGGTTTCGTTTTTAATTTTGTATTAGGTTTCAGTTTTTAAATGGCTTTTCCGGTTTCTAAAATCAGTTTCAAGGCCTGGACGGTTGGACTATTTACGTTCATTCTTGGTTTATTAATTTATTTAAATCGCAGGATTGAGGGTTTCAATCGCCTTTTGTGAAAAGTAAATATTCCCAAATATTCAAGATACCAAAACACAGTTTCTAAATTAAAATTCGGTTTCTGTTTAAATTATAATACCAGTATCTAATTTTTACCGGTTTCAGGTTTGATTTTGTTTTCGATTTCGGTTTTTAACTGTTTATACCGGTTTCAAAGCCCCGGTTTTTTTTTAGTCACACCAAAAAATAAAATCAATTTAGCTGAAAACTAGTTTTAATTATTTTATTTTCGTTTCGACATTTCGCAATATCAATTACCGTCTACAAGTTTCAGTTCTCAGCTACGACGGGCGGTAGACATGTACACAACTGTACTGTGCGTATTATAAACAACAAACTATTATTTTCCCAAATGTTTTATTCTGTTGCATACAATAAATACACATATTTTGTTCCGTATTTGCAGAATAACCTTTTAGATATAATTGTAGTTGTACAACTTTTAGTATTATTTTTGCTTTCTGTTATTCAACGCTGTCGTTATCATTAATTTATTATTGATACTTAAAGACATGGAAAAAAATATTATTATGTTAGCTTTATGTCTTATGGTTTATATTATTGGAAATATGGATGAAGTAACCACTGCCGGTACAGGTAAAAATAGTGAGTATATTTTATTTTTTAATCATTACATATTAAGTCAAATTCTATGACAAATCGCTTGTTCGTATTTATGGACAATATTCAAACAGATAATTACAATTTGAATGCATATAATTAGTGTAATGAAATAGTTATCAACACATATCATGAAATAAAATGAGATTTATTTTTACATTATATTTCTAACACAAAATAACTTCACTATCTATAAACATGCTCAATATTATGCTTATTTTATTCAATATAACTAGATTAAGATTTACATTACTAGGCACTAGCTATTAGCTGTGCGTTATGTCTTATAACCATTAGGAATTATAGTAGATAAATTGTATTAATTTTGTTTAAATACCTATGTAATTCATTATGTAACTTGTAAATAAATAATTACATAGTTATCTAATATTTAATCACTTTAAAAATTACAAATGTTATATTAATTATTAAGACTATGGGATATTGGAAATATAGATGCATTAGACGATGCTAAACGTAAACAATGTGAGTATGTCATTATTTTTTTTTATTATACATCACGACGAATCACGATAGAATCTTAAAACAGATAAATACAATTTGAATTCATAGAATTAGTGTTGTTTTAATAAAATAATAATAAACACATATTATGAAAAATAAAGATATTTCTTATTACTTTATATTACTAACAGAAAAAAAATTCATATTAAGCCCAAATATTAAGCCTAATTTATTCTCTATAACTAGAGAAAGATTTACATTCCTAGGCGCTAGCTATTAACTATGAGTTATGTCTTATGACCATTAGGCATTAAAGTAGACGAATTGTATTCATTTTGTTTAAATATGTGGTTTGTTATGTTAATAGTAAATAATGTATTACATAGTTATTTAATAATTTCTCACTTATAAAAATTACAAATGTTATATTAATTATTAAGAGTATGAAATATTGGAAATATAGATGAATTAAACGATGTTAATCGTAAAAAAGGTTAGTATATTATGTTATTATTTTTTATTACATATCAAAACAAATCCTATGACAGATCGCTTATTAATATTTACGGAGAATCTGAAAACAGATAATTACAATTTGAATTCATAGAATTAGTGTTATTTTAATAAGATAGTAATCAACACATATTATGAAATATAACAATATTTCTTATTACGTTATATTTCTAACAGGAAAAACTTTAGAATCCATAAACATGCCCAATATTAATATGGTTATTTTTTTTTTTTGTACACGTAAATTAAGATTTAAATTTTCAGCTAGAGGCTATGAGTTTGGCTTATAACCATTAGACATTATAGTAGAAATATTGTATTAAATTTGTTTAAATATGTAATTTAGTATGTAACTAAAACTATAAAAGTACTTCTTACCTCTCAGTACCTCTAGTATTGTGATAATTTCTCGCTTAGAACAATTACCAATGCCATATTAATTATTAGGAGTACGTTTGCTATAACCACATGAGACCCCCTTGTCATACGAACGTAGATAATATATTTTAATAGTAAATTTATATCCTACAGAACAATTTAATTTTTCTGTTTATTATTTTAATTGACACAAAAACAAACTTAACGGTAAGAATATTATTCTTAAACAAATGCCTATATATTGATATTTTAACTTCAAAGGGAAATATTCGGCTAATTAATAACTGTAAAGAAAGAAAAGAATTGTTATGTTAAAAACACATTATTTATGTATACAGTGTACTACAAGACATGTAGGTTTGTTAGCGGTTGTGACGTTCTTTGTCAACTATCTTGCCCTCGTTTTATTCGTACAATACCTAATACATTTTTTACTTACAATTTTCTTATTTAGAATTTGAACTTGCAGTCAAAATGCTATAGTAAGTATTTGATTTTACTTAATAATGTACACAACATATTCCTTTCATAAATATATTGAGTTTCGCTCAACAATAATGGCCAAGAACTTAGCTAGCGCCTCCACTCTCGTGAACATAGCTAAACACCTATTCTCTACCGTCGGAATGCATATAAACCCAACCAAATCTACGATCATCAACGTAGAAGACGGACAGTTAGTGTCGAAGAGTCTAACACTCTTAGACAATTCAGTAATTCCTCCGGTGGAAGGTAGCAACTGCATAAAATACTTAGGGGTCAATTTTAATGATGAAATAGTTTTTGACATGAAGAGCTTTCTTTCCTAATTAGAAAAGGATGTTAGAAATTTAGTAACTTCTCCTCTATTGCGAGAAGACCAGAACTCAACATACTAGACCAGTATGTTTACCCAAAGTTGATATATCCTATGCAAACCACCCCCCATCGACCTTCTTGATAAAAATTTCCTCGAACGTGTTGATATGCTGATAAGACAAGAAACTAGGGGAATATGTGGCCTTCCCGCTAACACTCCATTTCCGGTCTACTACACGGGAAGAAAATATTGGGGTCTCGGTATGTTACCGGTAGAGTGATGTGGGAGGCTTCTTACCAGCATATCGCCATCGCCCAAAAGCAAGCGCTCGTCCAAGACCCACACTTACTAGCAGTCCGTGATCTACGCCAGGAAGAAGTACAGTCTCGCGCACGCCTAGGTCCCGTAACCAGCCTCAATCCACGTGCAATTCGCACTGAGTTAATGTGCAATGAGTTCAATAAGTGGAAAGAGTTGAGAAAAATGGGAAAAGGCGTACTAAGGTATGGCAGTTGTACAGCGACTAACGCTTGGGTATCAAACAAAGGAGGGCCCTCACGTGGTGAATGGACGAATGCAATTAAAGCGTCGATAAACTCGATGTCTACCCGAGGAACAGGAGGTAGGAGTATCGGCAATCCCCATTGCAGGAATCTAGTCTGCAATTAGAAAATATAATTGATACCTTTCCCCACATCCAAGGATC
>NC_042495.1:30949504-30950482 GCF_005508785.2 Acyrthosiphon pisum | reverse complement strand
AACCAGTATTATATTCAAAACTGAAATCGAAAAAAATTGGAAAACGATATACAAAACCGTAATTAAAACCAAAATTTCCTAATACCAGTATTGAAAAATTAAGACCAAAATCGAAAAAATTATCTACTGGTATACAAAATTCTTTCAATCGATTTCAAGCCCTGATTTTTAATCTTTTAGCGCAAGAACAAATAGAAAATGTGACACAAACAGAAAATTATTTCAGCTTTGGGTAAATTTCAGCCTTCACCTCTTGCGGATCGTTTAGCAATGGTTATCTGTGTTTGAAACACTTATCACATCACGCCCTACCCACACAATATACTACCATCATTATTAAGAATATCTGTCCCGTCCGACGTTGACCCAGCTTAAGGTTTATATTTTCATTAAATATATATGTCATATTTCTTTCAATTATAGTATTAATATAAATTATGACTAGTAGCAACAATTTAATTTAACAAAAAAATTTCTTTTTTATGTATTTTTTCGTAAAATGAAAAAAAAAATAATGCGTGATCTACAAAAATGTATGATGCAATTCATATAACATGTACACATATAAATCTATAAACACCCTTCAAGCCACAAGGTACAAACGTACAAATGAATTGTTTTTATAAAGATTTATTTGCTTTTATTTATAATCGAAACTTTTATAGGGCAAATGTTTGAAAATGGTCTTATAAAACCAATACCTGGTACGTTCATTTTTTAAACATGTAAAAGAGCATTAATTAATTTATTATGACTAACATTGTTAGGAAACTGTAAGTGCTGGCTGTGTCTGTCCACCGTGAAGGCATGGTACATCCATTGTTCGTCCAACTGATTACACTTATTTCCCTGGATATAAAGACGATGCACAAAACTAATAATATAAAAGATATAAAGAGTTCGTTCAAAATAGGAATAATATAAAATCATCCAGGACGTTTGACACTTGTCTTTTTATTTAACATGCAGTCCATACAT
>NC_042495.1:30942820-30949288 GCF_005508785.2 Acyrthosiphon pisum | reverse complement strand
TTTTGAAGACAACATTGGGTTTTAATTTTATATTCCAAAGCAGTATATTTTCTTAGTATTTTGATATATGAAAATCGAATTTGGGGTGAGTAGCTTATGAGTTATAAATATTAAAAGTTTAGATCATCACTTTCAGACTTGAAACTATACAAAAAAATATTTTCAAAAAAATTTACACTTTTTGAAACATTGAGTGTTCAATGATAAAAGAATCACCCGGTATAGGGAAGTAAAAATGTTATTCCAAAACGTACTAAAATATAATTCTATAATATTTAATTATGTTTTAAATTAAATTAAAAATATCACTAGAATAATTAACACATTAGAATCGTTTTAAATATAAATAATGTATTATTAAATAATTAAAAAAAAAAAAATCTTTTTTTTCAAAAGAATTTAACTGGTTAAAAATGGTTTGTTTTTATTGGAAATGTTTAGTTACAGAAAATCTTTTCAACTAAAAAATCAGTATTTTCAAAATTGTGTGTTTTGGTTTTCCACCCCTAACTTACACTTATATATAAAGGTACGTAAACATATTATGTTACTTGGATTTTCTTAGGATTTTTGTCTATTGTCCTTCGACCGTCCATATAATTTTCAAAACTCTTTTTTGAGATTTGGCATGATAAAATGTGTCATTGACTTATCTAGAAATATGGAAGCCATTGTGATATCTACACTTCATAATTTGAGCATAATATTTTGGTTAGATATTCGATCCATTAGGTACGGAAAATTGAGTGTCATTTTTCATTGCACCTGGCTAAATCATATATATATATATATATATATCTTTATGTTGTAATCACCTTCATAAGTTTGTGTAGTTGATTAGAATTAAATAATAAAACAGTAACAATCTGAGATTGACATATGTGTATTGTGTAATATAATTTATCTCTTCATAGAGTTGTACAAGTCAGATACTGATACATTTCAAACCATAATGACCACATTCTGTAAGTATACATTAGATAGTAGTCATTTATAATATTATATTTAAATATTTTACAATGCATTTATTGATTGTTGATGATTAAATATATTAAAATAGGTAAGTAACACAAATACGTCTTAGTCATATAATCAAATATGTTGGTATCAATGATAATATACGTATAGCGATCCTTAGGGTGCTCTAAAGTAAATGCATAGCTATAGCCCTATAGGCTGAAACATAGTAACTATCAATCTATCCAAAAGTATATAACACTTTTAGATTTTCGTGAATTTCTGTATTTCCTTTTCTTGCATGGGTTATTGTTTAATCTAATTGTTCTAGTCTTGTATTTAAGGTATATTTCAATTTATTTTATATCAGGTATAGGTTCATCGGCTACGTTTATATGATACACATTTGGAAGGTTCCTGTACCTGATCTTAATTCACTACTCTTGCCACCAATTAGTGGTTTTAGTCTATAATAGGAAGCTGATATGTACAAAATTGATTCATAGTTTAATTTCTATTTTGTAATTTATGATTTTTAATTAGTATGTTTGGATGTCTTGAATATGATGCTATGATAATATTTTTAGTATCTATGATAAGTGAATTGTTCGATGAAGGTTTGATATTATAATTTTGTATTATATAAATTACTTTTTTGAGTCGACTATTGGGTATAAGCAGTTTTGTGTTGACACAGACTTAATATGTTCATATCACCGCAATTGTAGTTATTTCTCTGAAAAATATTTGATATAAACAATCCACAGCGCTTAGCCTATTTGTCTTATCATTTTGGAGTTTCCACTTACAGAAAGGTCAATTAGTCAATTTTTCGAAAATTTCAGACATAGAGTTCTAACCTTATGTTGATGTCGGTTTATAAGAGTGATACTGAAATAAGAAGACATTTGAATAATTTGTATATTTTTCTTTTTTTGATTAAGCTAACTAAAAGCTCCATGTTTGTAGCTGGTTCTATCATTCATTGAGGTAGACTGACTTCTGTAGTTCTTGACATGTTATATCAATACTTGGCGTATATCAATAATTTGAGTTATGATTCACAAACAATTTTTTAATTAAGATTGACTAGTAATTCATTTCGAAGAATTGTTGAAAATCATAAAAAAAAAAAATCAATAACAAACTGAGATTTACGTGTAATAAAATTTATCCTTTTATAGATGAATTATATGAGATCAAAACCATAAATGATAAAAACGATGATATTGTACCATCTGTTAACAGTAAGTATAAGTTACTAGTTACTAGCTTATATTTAAATTGTGATAATGTATAGTGCGCTCACGTATAGACGATACATTATAATATTACAATAGCTAATAGATACAAATAAATATACGAACATTACCAAATATGTATTAATGATTGTAATTGATATATTATGAAATTTGATTAATTAGGAAGTGTAGTAAACCGTCATACTGAAATTGACCTTGGAACGATACTTAAGACTGCCCACCGAATTTTCTCATTGGAGGGTTCCCTATAAAGTACAAGGCTTCGAAAGTTCAAAATTTGCGTTTTCAGGGTTTCTGGCACAGACACTTAGATTTTGGTTGCGGAAAGCCATTTTTGTAGTCGGATATTATAGAGGACTTTGCGCCGTATTGATGGGTACCGATATAGAGGTTATCCGACTTTTGGTTCGGAAGTTATGATTTTTCGTGTGTTTTTTGTACTTCGAAAATTACGTACCTAGTTACGTGTATTTTGGATTTTGGGTTCTCGTTTGATCATTATAAAACTCAAGATTCTGGTATTTTGGTCTAAGAGGATTCAAAAATGCTCAATGGTCAAAGTACGTACGACTATTATTTCACCCTTAATCGAAGTAGCAAAAAGTTGAAAAACGCAATATGTGATTATTCGTATAACCAGACGTTTCCCTATAGTATACGTCCCTATAGTAAAGTTTTAAATAATTATTATTTTGATTTTTTTTTACATTTATTTTAGCAGGCGTGTAGCTCATTATTCATTAATGTAATTCGGTAGTTATATAAGAATAAAATATTGAAACCTATAAAATAACTAGCTGTCCGGACACGGCGTATATATCTCTAATATATATATTTGAGTTAACAACACAAAATCGGATGTACATTTTTAAGTACTAGCTCCTTCAATATAGGTTGTATCGTCTTGAAATCTTCGAGGTTCAATGCAGTGACACCTATCTAGATAAAATTTCTGTTCTCAAAAAAGCCGCGTTTCGTATTTAAGTTTGGGAAATTGGCAAAACAAAATTTCCACTAATTTTTTTTTTGAAAACTCAAATTTTGATCACAACATTTACCCCCTTTATAATTGAGTTAAAAAACTTTCATTTCTGCTTCGATCCTCGAAAATTTCATAAATATAGGACTTTTATCGAAGGATTTATAGTTTTTTTTGATATGTTTTTCAAATTAGTATTATATATAGATATTCAATATAAGTCCTATCTTTAATTATCTAAGTTTTACAATGAACGTTATATCGAATTTAATAATTTTATCAATATAATAAATTAAAATATAGAATTATTGAATTTTAATAAAGTACCTAATTGAAATGTTGCAGCACCTAGTGTGAATATTGGTATATTTGGTTTCCCTATTTTTAATAATTCGTACACTGGAATGCCTTATTTTAAAATTCGTTGATTTTTTATATTTAAATAATTTAATATAACAAAATTTTAACAGGACGGCTATTTGCTCGACCGTGAATTTACAACACGAAGGCAGACCGTAAACTGAAGATAACGCGACCCGGTGTGGATACGCCGACCGATATTCGTTTTATCTCAGTATTACGTTTACAATTTATTACTATTATTGAACTAGATATTATGGTATCAAACATATCGTCCAGCATTTCACGCTGAAGTAAAATTTTTATAAATACAAATATTGCAAAAATTAAGCTTATAATTCATACAAATTACACAAAAAAAAAAAATAACAGTAGATACATTTTATTAAATAAAACATTTTTTTTTTTTTTTTTTAATTGTTATCCTTTATTGGTAACGGACATAAGGAACGAGCGGCACGCTTGACTTCTCCCTTGTTGGTTAGGATCAACGCTACTAGGATCACTCCATCCCTTTCAGGGTAAAATTCTATGACCCTACCGATCGCCCACTGTAGAGGTGCTAGATTTTTCTCTTTAATCAGGACCAAAGCTTCCGGTTTAAGCGGTGGACCTTTCGACTTACACCACTCTGAGCGGCCTTGGAGTTGGCTCAAATACTAGGTAGGTACTCCATCTCGACCATATTTGTTGAGTCACCTGAACGGTTCGTTGCCAACGTCGGAGACGGTTTGGCGTAATATTCAAAAGATCTGGTTCCGGTAGCTCGGTAAGAGAACCACAGATTAAAAAATGACCGGTGGCCGATACTTTTAAATCGCTAGGTTTAGAGGACATGGGAGTCAAAGGACGTGAATTTAGGCAAGCCTCTATGTGAACTAACATGGTATTTAATTCTTCATAAGTTAATGAAGCATTTCCCAAATATCTAATTAAATGATACTTTACTGCCTTTACGGTGGCTTCCCAGAGCCCGCCGAAATGTGGAGCCCGCTTCTACTACAGTATGGTGCACCAGCTCCATGTGTTGCTTTGACAAAAATAAATCACGTAGTTCTTTTAACTGACAATTTGCTCCTACAAAGTTGGTTCCGCTGTCGAAATAAATGGTACTATTCCGCGTCGCGATCAGAATTTTCGTAAAGTGGCTAAAAAAGCGTTTGTAGTTAGATCACCGACCAACTCGACGTGTACAGCTTTGGTAGCGAAACAGACAAATACGCAAATATATGCCCTTGTCATCGGTGCATTTCGCCTTAAACTGCCTTTAATCATAATTGGTCCGGCGAAATCGACGCCGCATATTTTGAACACGCGTATAAGTTGCAAGTTACTTGCACCTGGTGTTATATGTAAATTTGTATAATGTATAACGTGCTTAAATATAGACGATAAATTATATTTCAATAGGTAATAGGTACAAATAAAAATACGCACTAATCATTAATCTTTTATAATATACGGTGTCGTCTGGCGCTGCTGATAATTGATTGTGTTGTTTTTACTAAACGTTTGATCTGGGAGGTGTAGAATATTATTTATGCATTTCATGTGTCGCGTTTATGTAAGAGGAGTGCGTATAATGTATACATGTACCTAATGCGTACGTATAAATGTATATCGGACAACCCGCATTTCATAATATGGTCCGTTGTCATTAGTTATCTCGAGTTTTATTTAAAATTTAAATATTATTTATTACACAGATAAAAAACGTAAACTCGATACCATTACACATTCTGGCGATGCACCTGAAACAAGTGTTAACAGTAAGTATAAGTTACAAGTTACTTGCACCTAGTGTTATATTTAAATTTGTGTATATTTGTGTATATTTGTGTATAATTTATGTATAACATATAGACGATAAATTATATTACAATAAGTAATAGGTACAAATAAAAATACGCACTAATATTTTATAATATACGGTGTCGTCTGGCGCCGCTGATAATTGATTGTGTTGTTTTTACTAAACGTTTGATCTGGGAGGTGTAGAGTATTATTTATGCGTTTCATGTGTCTCGTGTTTTATTTCAAATTTAAATATTATTTATTACACAGATAAAGAAAATAATAAAAGAACCTTTAATCCTGATAACGTTACATCAGAAATATCTGTTGACAGTAAGTATAAGTTACAAGTTACTTGCACCTAGTGTTATATTTAAATTTATATAATGTATAATGTGCTTACATATAGACTATACATTATATTACAATAGGTAATAGGTACAAATAAAAATACGCACTAATCATTAATCTTTTATAATATACGGTGTCGTCTGGTACCCTGATAATTGATTGTGTTGTTTTTACTAAACGTTTGATCTGGGAGGTGTAGAATATTATTTATGCGTTTCATGTGTCTCGTGTTTTATTTAAAATTTAAATATTATTTATTACACAGATAATGAAAATAATATCACAACCTTTAATCATAATGACGGTACACCTGAAATATCTGTTGACAGTAAGTATAAGTTACAAGTTACTTGCACCTAGTGTTATATTTAGATTTGTATAATCTATAATTTATAATAGATGATAAATTATATTACAATAGGTCATAGGTACAATTAAAAACACGCACTAATCATTAATCATATTATCAAATATGTATTAAGGATACATAATACGTAGAGCAATAACTAAATTTTTACAATGTAAATTCATACGTATCTCCTATCTCGTAGTTACTATTGTAATTATTGATATGATATGACATTTCATCAATTGGGAAGTGTGGAAATCGTCGTACTGAAATTAATCTTGGCATGACACTTGTAATAATGTAACCAAATAGGTAGGTACTAAATGCTACATCTTAAAAAATACAAAACGTATGAACTTAGAAGTTGCATGAGAAGCTCATACACTTAATTTTTGGAATAGTGGTTAATCTAATGA
>NC_042495.1:30937954-30941604 GCF_005508785.2 Acyrthosiphon pisum | reverse complement strand
ACGTGGTGTGATTAATACGATAAACATATTTTCAATACATCTCTCCATATTATAATTTAAATATTACAAATCATCATAATAAAGCACCGCTAACCTTTCATGTTCCTTCCAGTTTTTTTTTATACCTACATACTCTTTTAAAATGTATATTTATTTGACCTAGTGTATACTAAAATCTTATGTTTAATGATATATTAGCAAATAAAATCAAAATGCGCGAGCTTAAAGAATGTAAGTGGTTTTTGTCAATGATATGTAATAATAATTATTGAATGTTTAATGCTTTTATAATCCATGTATATTTATTACTGCGTATAATGCAGATGTCTATGCAAATATAAAATGTAGCATTTATAAAGTAACAATAAACACTTGCGTGAACCTAATTCATATCATTTCAGATCCACTGAATGCGTTTGTTCTTCGTTATTTGCCTAACAATGATAAAGGTAGATAATTATTTAACTGGTTACAAACCCATAAAACATAAATCTCACAAGTCACTAAATAATTTATAATTATTAAATTATAAATTATAATAATATACTCGTATGCACTTAAACTATAGTTCGGTAGGTACTATAATTATATTCAGCTGAATATAAAGAATTATATCCCAATAAACTTTTATTTTTTTATTTTTTCAAAGAATACTTAAGAACAACATCAGCATTTTGTAAACACTACAGCATTAAGTCCTTCCTTTAAAGGTAAATACTAGTAAGAAATATGTTAGTTTTAGATCATAATAATTAATTGTGTATTCTCATATTATATGGACCAGATTGATGAAAAAATAAACAAAAGTTGTGCAAAAAAGGTAAATATTACTTTAATAATATAAACTACCTAGGTAAAAAATATTAACCAAGAAGTTGATAAATATATAGCTTATGTTCAATTTGATTGCCCACTATAGTGACTATATTATAATACACAGGATGTGTAACAAAAAGGACCTGACAGATAAAAAAAACTTTAGTTCTAATTATATTTTTGTTTATTATGTATTTATGATACGTACTATATACTATAACATTTTATTTGAAATTATTTAGAAAAATTAAAAATAGCAAATGTATTTTTATCTCATTGTAAGAACTGTTTTGTTGGTGAATATATTTATCGAAGTCAAGTACCTAGTTTATTTTTCAGAATTTATTTAAATATCAGTAAATTAATTTTAGAACTTTTTTTTTTGTCAGACCATTCTGTTACACTTAGTATATTTATTATTCATGTACTCATGGAAGATTTATTAAATTAGTTCATATGTATTCGATCCCCGGTTTTTATGATTAGAATATGTACCTATATTTCAATTAAATTTATTTAAATTTTGTAATTTTGTTGTGATTTATAGAACCTTGTAAGTTATAATATTTTTTATATTATTACATAGAAAACATTGAAATCTCTAATTAATATTGATGGGTATTATTGTGTAGAAAAAAAAATTATAAAGTTTATTCAATATTAAAGAATATCCAATATAATAAACAATAAATTCTGAAATTCTAAAAAAAAAATAATGAAACTATTAGGTGTACATTTCGCACACAGCAGCAAAGAAGATCGTATCTCTGTTTTCACAATTTTTTTTTGAAGTTTTCATAACTATTTATGTGTAGTTCCCGCGAAGATGGTAGTTACTGAATTTTATCGTATAGAACGTCATTAATCGTTTTATGCTACTGTCAGTATAGCGGAAAAAACACAAACAGTTATAAAATGTGAAAACAGAGATACGACCCTCTTTGATGCGGCAGGGGATTTAATTGCTTAAGAATTTCATATTTTTAGTAAAAAAACATTTTAATGAATGAAAAATTATCAAAACTTATGTACCTACCTATTGAATTTAATTGCGTATCTTCTTTAATCAATAAAGTTATAATTGTTAACCTAGTCATAATACATACAAGTCATACGCAGTATAGTTATGAATGTAGTGGGAAGTATTTTAATTTAGTGGGAAATCTTTGGATTTAGTCGAAATACGAGAAAATTAAAGGGAATACTGTTAATTTAGTGGGAAGTCGTGTAATTTAGACGGAAG
This sequence comes from Acyrthosiphon pisum, assembly GCF_005508785.2. Taxonomy (NCBI): domain Eukaryota; kingdom Metazoa; phylum Arthropoda; class Insecta; order Hemiptera; family Aphididae; genus Acyrthosiphon; species Acyrthosiphon pisum. The sequence continues at coordinate 30,939,545 of NC_042495.1, read as the reverse complement.
TCTTTGAATGTAGGTGGAATAATTGGTATTGGAGAATGTGTATATGTAGTGGGCGGTCTTGTAATTTAGGAGGAAGTCTCTTAATTTAATTGGAAGTCTTTGAAATTAGTCAGAAGACTTGGAACTTTAAGGGAATACTTGCATTTTAGTTGGAAGTCTTGGAATTTAGAAGAAAGTCCTTTGCAGGTATCCTATATATATACGCAAGTTAAGTGTTAACTATCAATTTCTACTATAATATTATGTATTTAGTCCATAATTAAAAAACTAAATTAAATCAACTGTTATTTTATTTTATTTTTTAGATAAACATATAGCCTCATATGAATATTGTACGAATTAAATTATATTGACATATTACACTAATAAATAAATTATATTATTATATAACTTAACTACATAAGAATGATCTAAATGCATTTATAATAATACTAAATATAAAATAGAGAATATAATGTGCTATGAATTTGTAAACGAATTTGTTTTTTTAAATGTCTTTAAATAAAGAAGACAATGTTGTATATTTCTGGATTGACTTAAATATTATATTTTAATTCGATATATAGTTGAGTTAACAAGATTAGAGTGACATATGTATAGTATTTGATACACTATTAATTTTCTATTTGCATATAAAAGCAACATGTTGTATGGCACTAAAAATAACTAAAATATCTTGATTTTGTATGTCTAGTTTGTGCTGGTTATAATTTAACTGGACCTATATTTATTCGTCTTATGTTCTATCCAGCTTGTTCTAGTCATTTTCCTCCACATCCAAATCTCCATAGCGTCTAGTCTATCTTTTTCATACTTTCCTGTCGTCCAAGATTTACAACCATATAGTTGTGGTGGGATAAAAAAAAAAAAAAAATAAGTAACAAAAGTGTGAGAGAAAGTGGGGGGTTATGAGAAAGATAGTGGCTTGTCGTAATTTTTATCCTACCACTATTGATTGATTATTGACCTTATAGTTTATTGTTAATTATAAAAATATGTATATGTTCACTTATCTCGTGTTGTGGCGAGCGAAATGTGTAGATTCTCGTTGGAATGAGTACGTCTCTAATCGGTGTGATTCGATGCACGTTATTAACCCTTAACGATTTACACTACAATATCCTATTGCAATTAAGTATATATTTCTATATTACACACTGTTGGTCCATCATTTTCTTAGATTATATAATACTGATAGCAATATTCTTTAGATGGGATATAATATGAGAGGAACAGGAGTTTTTTTAAGATTACTTGTCAGCTGAAAATATATTATATTTTTGTTGTGCAATTATCCGTTTGCTTCATACAGTGTTTGAAGCAGATCTTCTATAAACTCGAGTTTATTATTTGTTTCTTTTATTATTTGATATTTGGTTGACTCGCATTTCAATTACTTATATATCAGAAGTCTAGTCGCTAAGAGGAAAGTACGTCGGCCCATCGCATATGTATGTCCAGTCCCTTGCTCGTGATCTAGACTGCAGATATATTTTGGCAATCCAACGTCTGGGAGAGACAATGAATTAACAAGCAGTATTTGAAATGGAGTTTATTATTTATTTTTATTTGATTGATGTGTGTTTTACGT
>NC_042495.1:30935781-30937854 GCF_005508785.2 Acyrthosiphon pisum | reverse complement strand
AAGTAGACGAATGTATTCATTTTGTTTAAATATGTGGTTGTTATGTTAATAGTAAATAATGTATTACATAGTTATTTAATAATTTCTCACTTATAAAAATTACAAATGTTATATTAATTATTAAGAGTATGAAATATTGGAAATATAGATGAATTAAACGATGTTAATCGTAAAAAAGGTTAGTATATTATGTTATTATTTTTTATTACATATCAAAACAAATCCTATGACAGATCGCTTATTAATATTTACGGAGAATCTGAAAACAGATAATTACAATTTGAATTCATAGAATTAGTGTTATTTTAATAAGATAGTAATCAACACATATTATGAAATATAACAATATTTCTTATTACGTTATATTTCTAACAGGAAAAACTTTAGAATCCATAAACATGCCCAATATTAATATGGTTATTTTTTTTTTTTGTACACGTAAATTAAGATTTAAATTTTCAGCTAGAGGCTATGAGTTTGGCTTATAACCATTAGACATTATAGTAGAAATATTGTATTAAATTTGTTTAAATATGTAATTTAGTATGTAACTAAAACTATAAAAGTACTTCTTACCTCTCAGTACCTCTAGTATTGTGATAATTTCTCGCTTAGAACAATTACCAATGCCATATTAATTATTAGGAGTACGTTTGCTATAACCACATGAGACCCCCTTGTCATACGAACGTAGATAATATATTTTAATAGTAAATTTATGTCCTACAGAACAATTTAATTTTTCTGTTTATTATTTTAATTGACACAAAAACAAACTTAACGGTAAGAATATTATTCTTAAACAAATGCCTATATATTGATATTTTAACTTCAAAGGGAAATATTCGGCTAATTAATAACTGTAAAGAAAGAAAAGAATTGTTATGTTAAAAACACATTATTTATGTATACAGTGTACTACAAGACATGTAGGTTTGTTAGCGGTTGTGACGTTCTTTGTCAACTATCTTGCCCTCGTTTTATTCGTACAATACCTAATACATTTTTTACTTACAATTTTCTTATTTAGAATTTGAACTTGCAGTCAAATGCTATAGTAAGTATTTGATTTTACTTAATAATGTACACAACATATTCCTCTCATAAATATATTGAGTTTCGCTCAACAATAATGGCCAAGAACTTAGCTAGCGCCTCCACTCTCGTGAACATAGCTAAACACCTATTCTCTACCGTCGGAATGCATATAAACCCAACCAAATCTACGATCATCAACGTAGAAGACGGACAGTTAGTGTCGAAGAGTCTAACACTCTTAGACAATTCAGTAATTCCTCCGGTGGAAGGTAGCAACTGCATAAAATACTTAGGGGTCAATTTTAATGATGAAATAGTTTTTGACATGAAGAGCTTTCTTTCCTAATTAGAAAAGGATGTTAGAAATTTAGTAACTTCTCCTCTATTGCGAGAAGACCAGAACTCAACATACTAGACCAGTATGTTTACCCAAAGTTGATATATCCTATGCAAACCACCCCCCATCGACCTTCTTGATAAAAATTTCCTCGAACGTGTTGATATGCTGATAAGACAAGAAACTAGGGGAATATGTGGCCTTCCCGCTAACACTCCATTTCCGGTCTACTACACGGGAAGAAAATATCGGGGTCTCGGTATGTTACCGGTAGAGTGATGTGGGAGGCTTCTTACTAGCATATCGCCATCGCCCAAAAGCAAGCGCTCGTCCAAGACCCACACTTACTAGCAGTCCGTGATCTACGCCAGGAAGAAGTACAGTCTCGCGCACGCCTAGGTCCCGTAACTAGCCTCAATCCACGTTCAATTCGCACTGAGTTAATGTGCAATGAGTTCAATAAGTGGAAAGAGTTGAGAAAAATGGGAAAAGGCGTACTAAGGTATGGCAGTTGTACAGCGACTAACGCTTGGGTATCAAACAAAGGAGGGCCCTCAAGTGGTGAATGGACGAATGCAATTAAAGCGTCGATGAACTCGATGTCTACCCGAAGAACACGAGGTAGGAGTATCGGCAATCCCCATTGCAGGAATCTAGTCTGCAATTAGAAAATATAATTGATACCTTTCCCCACATCC
>NC_042495.1:30932934-30934529 GCF_005508785.2 Acyrthosiphon pisum | reverse complement strand
TTTTACATAACATTTATTAGTAATTATGAATAATGCACAGATATAACTACTATTATAGTATATTATAACTGTTGAATAATGACGATTTATTATGTCAATATGCATAGGAGATGCGAATTATTTGTATAATATTATAATAACGCCCATACGGGGAAGTCTCATGCCCGTATACGATTTATGATTTTATGAACGCCGAAAGAGCCTTTACAAAAATTAAAACTAGAGATACCCCTCCATACATAGAGTATACTCTATGCCAACATCGGTCCTACGGGTAAACATAGTTTAACATCATATTGGTTTACGGGCTTGTTCCCTATGTTCAGACTTCAGATCATAGGTAAACGTAAACCGAATATTATAGAATATTATAATATTATATTATATAAAAATATATTTAAATATATATATTATTCATTAATTTTATGTTTGATGGGAGTGAAAATAAAGACTTCATTAAATACAGATGCGTATCACAAAATAACTTTTTTTTTGCATTATTCAAAATCTTTTTTTATGTTTGGGATAATATGATGTTACCAACTTATCTTTAGCATGCTTGGAATATTGTCTAATTATGTAAATATTGTAATAAAAATAAAAATGTATTTGAATTTTCAATTATTAGTATAAATTTAAATTTTGAGGTAATACCTTATATAAATATCTAGATAAAAATTATTTTATCTATCTATATCTAGATAAATTAAATTTCTACAGTATCTATCTATATCTAGATAATTTTAAATTCAGATATCTTATCTATATCTAGATAATTTTTTTTTATCTAAGCACAACACTGTGCGTATCCCTAAGACGGAGACAACATTATATTATGTGGGTGCAACGTCCTTAATAGATGTTATTGTTTATGGATATTTATGATTTAATGATGTGTATAATTAATTTTATTTTTTATGAATTCTAAAACATACTGATATTAAAATTAAACATTAACTGCACAATGCAGAACTCGCTGTATTCCTTCTGTGCCTATACCAAACTAAACATTTTATACAAATAATGAATTGTCAATTTCAAATTCAATTAATTTAATGAGGTACAATGAAGTTCTGTAACTGCATTTAATAAAATATACAATATAGTCGTTATTCTATGATCAAAACTATTTTTATGTCTGCCATTTTAAAATAATTATGCGGAGAACTAACAAAATGGGACAATTTTTACTTATTTTAAATATACAATAAATATTTGTAATTTAATTATTTAAGGTAGTTATTTTAAGTTTTACTTATAGGTATGACAACTTAATATTGTGATGGCCAATTAAATATTAAATCTATTTATATATAGTGGTATAAATGTTTTGTCACGCCTGCACCGAAAATTAAATTTTTTATGATGATTGAAGCGTTAGCAAATTACTGGCGATCAGAAGAAATAAAAGTTAATTTTGAATCGTCATATTATATTATAGGCGTAATAAAAAAAAAACCGACAGCAGAAACTGGTATAAACTGTTAAAAACCAAAACCGAAAATATAATTTAAAAAACAGTGTTTTTTAAAAATATTGGTATCTTGAACATTTTGGAAAGTTCACTTTACACAAAGGCATTTGAACGCGCGATC
>NC_042495.1:30918895-30932884 GCF_005508785.2 Acyrthosiphon pisum | reverse complement strand
TCGAACGTGTTGATATGCTGATAAGACAAAGAAAACTAGGGGAATATGTGGCCTTCCCGCTAACACTTCCATTCCCGGTCTACTACACGGGAAGAAAATATCGGGGTCTCGGTATGTTACCGGTAGAGTGATGTGGGAGGCTTCTTACTAGCATATCGCCATCGCCCAAAAGCAAGCGCTCGTCCAAGACCCACACTTACTAGCAGTCCGTGATCTACGCCAGGAAGAAGTACAGTCTCGCGCACGCCTAGGTCCCGTAACTAGCCTCAATCCACGTTCAATTCGCACTGAGTTAATGTGCAATGAGTTCAATAAGTGGAAAGAGTTGAGAAAAATGGGAAAAGGCGTACTAAGGTATGGCAGTTGTACAGCGACTAACGCTTGGGTATCAAACAAAGGAGGGCCCTCAAGTGGTGAATGGACGAATGCAATTAAAGCGTCGATGAACTCGATGTCTACCCGAAGAACAGGAGGTAGGAGTATCGGCAATCCCCATTGCAGGAATCTAGTCTGCAATTAGAAAATATAATTGATACCTTTCCCCACATCCAAGGATCCTGCCCCAAGACTGAATTTCTTCGCAACAATGCCCATCACAAATTTGTACCTCCCTGGCCAACCTATTTAGAGCAAAAACCTTTGAAGTACACGAAGAAGTGTGCTGCGTAGTTTTCGATGAAGGAGCAACTAAAAACAGAAGGGCTGATAATATCATAGTGGTAGACAGAAGGAACGGACGAGGCCTCATCATAGACCCCACGATTCGTTGGGAAACCAACGACGAACAACAAGACGACAATGTGCACGAAGAGAAAAGAGATATATACCTGCCATGCACACCCAACCTGAGCCGCCACTAGGGAGTAAGAGAGTGGGAAATATTTGGGATCTGGTTCTGAGCACTCGGACCTGCATCGAAACTTCTGCTGGACTCACCAAGAACCACGGTCTGCATTAATATTGAAATCTTTGTTATATTTATTTTCTACTACTATTTTAATTTTCTTTCATTTATATTCATATACATATAAAACCCTATAAGCTATGTACAATTTTATTGAACAGTAAACTGTTTCATTAAAACAACTCACAGAGTGGGCAGTCTGCTATATTTATACTTATATACTTGTATATTTATATTAATAAAGTTGTTTATATATATGCACACAACATATTCCTCTTATAAATACATTGAGTTTTGCTTAACGTAATCACATTTCTACAGTATTTATTATAAAATGTTGTTAGTCTGTAATTTTGATTTTAAAATGATATGAAAGATAAATTATTACATAACGTTTAACTACATAGTTCTATAAGTCAATTGAGTATGGGTTACTTGAGAGGACTTCGTACTGGCTTGTGTTTTCTCCGTCTTACTAATGAATAATGATATATCATAACTTACTCGCACGTCCAGTAAATTAAATTAGTGCGTGTGGCCAGCTTAAATATAACAGTGAATTGACCTATTATCAAACTTAAATGTAAAATCATATACTGTGTCCGCTCGTTGGTTTTTCGCTATATTTTAAGTGAGTGATGAGTATATTGTAAAATATAAATATTTGAAAGTGCTCATATAATTCACTCGAAAGTTAAAATATCATAAAAAAACAACGGGACAAGACATATAATGTTTTTAACTTATGTTTGACTATAGATCGATTCAAAATAATATTTAAGATAACAGTACAAATTTGTAACTGCTGGACATATATTTTGGTATATTATCTATGCGTATCCCTAAGACGGAGACAACATTATATTATGTGGGTGCAACGTCCTTAATAGATGTTATTGTTTATGGATATTTATGATTTAATGATGTGTATAATTAATTTTATTTTTTATGAATTCTAAAACATACTGATATTAAAATTAAACATTAACTGCACAATGCAGAACTCGCTGTATTCCTTCTGTGCCTATACCAAACTAAACATTTTATACAAATAATGAATTGTCAATTTCAAATTCAATTAATTTAATGAGGTACAATGAAGTTCTGTAACTGCATTTAATAAAATATACAATATAGTCGTTATTCTATGATCAAAACTATTTTTATGTCTGCCATTTTAAAATAATTATGCGGAGAACTAACAAAATGGGACAATTTTTACTTATTTTAAATATACAATAAATATTTGTAATTTAATTATTTAAGGTAGTTATTTTAAGTTTTACTTATAGGTATGACAACTTAATATTGTGATGGCCAATTAAATATTAAATCTATTTATATATAGTGGTATAAATGTTTTGTCACGCCTGCACCGAAAATTAAATTTTTTATGATGATTGATGCGTTAGCAAATTACTGGCGATCAGAAGAAATAAAAGTTAATTTTGAATCGTCATATTATATTATAGGCGTATAATTAGGCGTAATAAAAAAAAAACCGACTTCAGAAACTGGTATTAACTGTTAAAAACCAAAACCGAAAATATAATTTAAAAAACAGTATTTTTTTAAAATATTGGTATCTTGAACATTTTGAAAAGTTCACTTTACACAAAGGCATTTGAACGCGCGATCCGGTGATTCAAAACATTTTTAAACTAAAAATAAACGTAAATAGTCCAGGCCTTTAACACGATTTTAGAAACCGGTATAAACAGTTTAAAAACTGAAACCGAAAACAAAATCAAAATGAAACAAAAAACGAAACATTGGAAACTGGTATTATAATTTAAAACCGAAACCAAGAAAAATTTAAAACCGGTATTAAATCCAAAACTGAAACCGAAAAAAAATTCAAAACCAGTAGGTATTATATTCAAAACTGAAATCGAAAAAAATTGGAAAACGATATACAAAACCGTAATTAAAACCAAAATTTCCTAATACCAGTATTGAAAAATTAAAACCAAAATCGAATAAGTTATCTACTGGTATACAAAATTCTTTCAATCGATTTCAAGCCCTGGTTTTTAATCTTTTAGCGCAAGAACAAATATAAAATGTGACACGAACAGAAAATTATTTCAGCTTTGGGTAAATTTCAGCCTTCATCTCTTGCGAATCGTTTAGCAATGGTTATCTGTGTTTGAAACATTTCACATCACGCCCTACCCACACAATATACTACCATCATTATTAAGACTATCTGTCCCGTCCGACTTTGGTCCAGCTTAAGATTTATACTTTCATTAAATATACATATATGTCATATTTCTTTCAATTATAGTATTAATATAAATTATGACTACTAGCAACAATTTAATTTAACAAAAAAATTTCTTTTTTATGTATTTTTTTCGTAAAATGAAAAAAAAAATAATGCGTGATCTACAAAAATGTATGATGCAATTCATATAACATGTACAGTGTACACATATAAATCTATAAACACCCTTCAAGCCACAAGGTACAAACGTACAAATGAATTGTTTTTATAAAGATTTATTTGCTTTTATTTATAATCGAAACTTTTACAGGGCAAATGTTTGAAAATGGACTTATAAAACCAATACCTGGTACGTTCATTTTTTAAACATGTAAAAGAGCATTAATTAATTTATTATGACTAACATTGTTAGGAAACTGTAAGTGCTGGCTGTGTCTGTCCACCGTGAAGGCATGGTACATCCATTGTTCGTCCAACTGATTGCACTTATTTCCCTGGATATAAAGACGATGCACAAAACTAATAATATAAAAGATATAAAGAGTTCGTTCAAAATAGGAATAGTATAAAATCATCCTGGACGTTTGCCACTTGTCTTTGTATTTAACATGCAGTCCATACATGAGGGGTGGTCCAAAACGTACTATTGCCAAAATCGAGTTAGGTATCGAATCTCATGGAAAAAATATCGATACATCGATTGGTGTCATCAGAATAGATGAAAACGTACTATTTCTTGGTCAAATTTGTGATTCAAAATGACTGGTTAACCCAAAACGAACCTTTTCCATACATAAAAATGATAAATTTTAGGAAACCAAAACGTACTATTGCCCATGTTAAAAGAATAGGAACATATCATTAATTATAACAAAACCAACTATATCCAATAGTTTTTTTCTATCTTATTTATAAACTATTTTCATATTTTATTTTATGCCAAACGTAATTTTACCCATGTTGTAAGTGTATTTAGGTATATACCGGGTGATTCTTTTATCATTGAACACTCCTTGTTTCAAAAAGTGTAAATTTTTTTGAAAATATTTTTTTACATAGTTTCAAGTCGCTTTTTTAACAACGTTTTTTTAAAAAATTATATTTTTAAATATTTTTTATACTTATAATTTTTTAAGTTTTTTACTTTTTTGAAAGACAACATTGGGTTTTAATTATATATTCCAAAGCAGTATATTTTTCTTAGTATTTTGATATATGAAAATCGAATTTGGGGCGAGTAGCTTATGAGTTATAAATATTAAAAGTTTCGATGAGCTCATCACTTTCAGACTTGAAACTATGTAAAAAAATATTTTCAAAAAAATTTACACTTTTTGAAACATTGAGTGTTCAATGATAAAAGAATCACCCGGTATAGGGAAGTAAAAATGTTATTCCAAAACGTACTAAAATATAATTCTATAATATTTAATTAAGTTTTAAATTAAATTAAAAATATCACTAGAGTATTTAACACATTAGAATCGTTTTAAATATAAATAATGTATTATTAAATAATTTAAAAAAAAAAAAATCTTTTTTTTCAAAAGAATTTAACTGGTTATAAATGGTTTGTTTTTATTGGAAATGTTTAGTTACAGAAAATCTTTTCAACTAAAAAATCAGTATTTTCGCAATTGTGTGTTTTGGTTTTCCACCCCTAACTTACACTTATATATAAAGGTACGTAAACATATTATGTTACTTGGATTTTCTTAGGATTTTTGTCTATTGTCCTTCGACCGTCCATATAATTTTCAAAACTCTTTTTTGAGATTTGACATGATAAAACGTGTCATTAACTTATCTATAAATATGGAAGCCATTGTGATATCTACACTTCATAATTCGAGCATAATATTTTGGTTAGATATTCGATCCATTAGGTACGGAAAATTGAGTGTCATCCTTCATTGCACCTGGCTAAATCATATATATATATATATATCTTTATGTTGTAAACGCCTTCATAAGTTTGTGTAGCTGATTAGAATTAAATAATAAAACAGTAACAATCTGAGATTGACATATGTGTATTGTGTAATATAATTTATCTCTTCATAGAGTTGTACAAGTCAGATACTGATACATTTCAAACCATAATGACCACATTCTGTAAGTATACATTAGATAGTAGTCATTTATAATATTATATTTAAATATTTTACAATGCTTTAATTGATTGTTGATGATTAAATATATTAAAATAGGTAAGTAACACAAATACGTCTTAGTCATATAATCAAATATGTTGGTATCAATGATAATATACGTATAGCGATCCTTAGGGTGTTCTAAAGTAAATGCATAGCTATAGCCCTATAGGCTGAAACATAGTAACTATCAACCTATCCAAAAGTAAATAACACTTTTAGAATTTCGTGAATTTCTGTATTTCCTTTTCTTGCACGGGTTATTGTTTAATCTAATTGTTCTAGTCTTGTATTTAAGGTATATTTCAGTTCATTTTATATCAGGTATAGGTTCATCGGCTACGTTTATATGATACACATTTGGAAGGCTCCTGTACCTGATCTTAATTCACTACTCTTGCCACCAATTAGTGGTTTTAGTCTATAATAGGAAGCTGATATGTACAAAATTGATTCATAGTTTAATTTCTATTTTGTAATATATGATTTTTAATTAGTATGTTTGAGTGTCCTGAACATGATGCTATGATAATATTTTTAGTATCTATGATAAGTGAATTGTTCGATGAAGATTTGATATTATAATTTTGTATTATATAAATTACTTTTATGAGTCGACTAATGGGTATAAGCAGTTTTGTGTTGACACTGACTTAATATGTTCATATCACCGCAATTGTAGTTATTTCTAGGAAAAATATTTGATACAAACAACCCACAGCGCTTAGCCTATTTGTCTTATCATTTTGGAGTTTCCACTTACAGAAAGGTCAATTAGTCAGTTTTCCGAAAATTTCAGACATAGAGTTCTAACCTTATGTTGAAGTCGGTTTATAAGAGTGATACTGAAATAAGAAGACATTTGAATAATTTGTATATTCTTCTTTTTTTGATTAAGCTAACTAAAAGCTCCATGTTTGTAGCTGGTTCTATCATTCATTGAGGTATAACTGACTTCTGTAGTTCTTGGCATGTTATATCAATACTTGGCATATATCAATAATTTGAGTTATGATTCACAAATAATTTTTTAATTAAGATTGACTAATAATTCATTTTGAAAAATTGTTGAACATCATAAAAAAAAAAAATCAATAACAAACTGAGATTTACGTGTAATAAAATGTATCCTTTTATAGATGAATTATATGAGATCAAAACCATAAATGATAAAAACGATGATATTGTACCATCTGTTAACAGTAAGTATAAGTTACTAGTTACTAGCTTTATTTAAAACTTTTATAATGTATAGTGTGCTCACATATAGACGATAAATTATAATATTACAATAGCTAATAGATACAAACAAATATACGCACATTACCAAATATGTATTAATGATTGTAATTGATATATTATGAAATTTGATTAATTAGGAAGTGTGGTAAATCGTCATACTGAAATTGACCTTGGAACGATACTTAAGACTGCCCACCGAATTTTCTCATTGGAGGGTTCCCTATAAAGTACAAGGCTTCGAAAGTTCAAAATTTGCGTTTTCGGGGTTTCTGGCACAGACACTTAGATTTTGGTTGCGGCAAGCCATTTTTGTAGTCGGATATTATAGAGGACTTTGCGCCGTATTGATGGGTACCGAGATAAAGGTTATCCGACTTTTAGTTCGGAAGTTATGATTTTTCGTGTGTTTTTTGTACTTCAAAAATTACGTACCTAGTTACGTGTATTTTGGATTTTGGGTTCTCGTTTGATCATTACAAAACTCAAGATTCTGGTCTTTTGGTCTACGAGGATTCAAAAATGCTCAATGGTCAAAGTACGTACGACTATTATTTCACCCTTAATCGAAGTAGCAAAAAGTTGAAAAACGCAATATGTGATTATTCGCATAACCAGACGTTTCCCTATAGTAAAGTTTTAAAAAATTATTATTTTGAATTTTTTTTACATTTATTTTAGCAGGCGTGTAGCTCATTATTTATTAATGTAAATCGGTAGATATATAAGAATAAAATATTGAAACCTATAAAATAATAGGTCAATTCACTCTAATATATATATATTTGAGTTAACAACACAAAATTGGATGTACATTTTTAAGTACTATCTCCTTCAATATAAGTTTTATCGTCTTAAAATCTTCGAGGTTCAATGCAGTGACACCTATCTAGATAAAATTTCTGTTCTCAAAAAAGCCGCGTTTCATATTTAAGTTTGAGAAATTGGCAAAACAAAATTTCCACTCATTTTTTTTTTGAAAACTCAAATTTTGATCACAACATTTACCCCCTTTATAATTGAGTTAAAAAACTTTCATTTCTGCTTCGATCCTCGAAAATTTCATAAATATAGGACTTTTATCGAAGGATTTATAGGTTTTTTTATATGTTTTTCAAATTAGTAATATATATAGATATTCAATATAAGTCCTATCTTTAATTATCTACGTTTTACAATAAACGTTATATCGAATTTAATAATTTTATCAATATAATAAATTAAAATATAGAATTATTGAATTTTAATAAAGTACCTAATTGAAATGTTGCGGCACCTAGTGTGAATATTGGTATATTTGGTTTCCCTATTTTTAATAATTCGTACGCTGGAATGCCTTATTTTAAAATTCGTTGATTTTTTATATTTAAATAATTTAATATAACAAAATTTTAACAGGACGGCTATTTTCTCGACCGTGAGTTTACAACACGAAGACAGACCGTAAACTTAAGATACCGCTACCCGGTTTGGATACGCCGACCGATATTCGTTTTATCTCAGTATTACGTTTACAATTTATTATTATTATTGAACTAGATATTATGGTATCAAACATATCGCCCAGCATTTCACGCTGAAGTTAAATTTTTTATAAATAAAAATATTGCAAAAATTAAGCTTATAATTCATACAAATTACACAAAAAAAAAATATAACAGTAGATACATTTTATTAAATAAAACATTTTTTTTTTTTTTTTAATTGTCATCCTTTATTGGTAACGGACATAAGGAACGAGCGGCACGCTTGACTTCTCCCTTGTTGGTTCGGATCAACGCTACTAGGATCACTCCGTCCCTTTCAGGGTAAAATTCTATGACCCTACCGATCGCCCACTGTAGAGGTGCTAGATTTTTCTCTTTAATCAGGACCAAAGCTTCCGGTTTAAGCGGTGGACCTTTCGACTTACACCACTCTGAGCGGCCTTGGAGTTGGCTCAAATACTCGGTACTCCATCTCGACCATATTTGTTGAGTCACCTGACCGGTTCGTTGCCAACGCCGGAGACGGTTTGGCGTAATATTCAAAAGATCTGGTTCCGGTAGCTCGGTAAGAGAACCACAGATTAAAAAATGACCGGGTGTCGATACTTTTAAATCGCTAGGTTTAGAGGACATGGGAGTCAAAGGACGTTAATTTAGGCAAACCTCTATGTGAACTAACACGGTATTTAATTCTTCATAAGTTAATGAAGCATTTCCCAAATGTCTTATTAAATGATACTTTACTGCCTTTACGGTGGCTTCCCAGAGCCCGCCGAAATGTGGAGCCCGCTTCCACTACAGTATGGTGCACTAGCTCCATGTGTTGCATTGACAAAAACAAATCACGTAGTTCTTTTAACTGACGATGTGCTCCTACAAAGTTGGTTCCATTGTCGAAATAAATGGTAATAGGTACAAATAAAAATACGCACTAATCATTAATCTTTTATAATATACGGTGTCGTCTGGCGCCGCTGACAATATTATTGATTGTGTTGTTTTTACTAAACGTTTGATCTGGGAGGTGTAGAATATTATTTATGCATTTCATGTGTCGCGTTTATGTAAGAGGAGTGCGTATAATGTATACATGTACCTGATGCATACGTATATATGTATATCGGACCACCCGCATTCCATAATATGGTCCATTGTCATTAGTTGTTTCATGTTTTATTTCAAGTTTAAATATTATTTATTACACAGATAAAAAACGTAAACTCGATACCATTACACGTACTGACGATACACCTGAAACAAGTGATAGCAGTAAGTATAAGTTACAAGTTACTTGCACCTAGTGTTATATTTAAATTTGTATAATGTATAACGTGCTTACATATAGACGATAAATAATATAACAATAGGTAATAGGTACAAATAAAAATACGCACTAATGATTAATCTTTTATAATATACGGTGTCGTTTGGTACCGCTGATAATTGATCGTGTTGTTTTTACTAAACGTTTGATCCGAGAGGTGTAGAATATTATTTATGCGTTTCATGTGTCTTGTGTTTTATTTAAAATTTAAATATTATTTATTACACAGATAATGAAAATAATATCACAACCTTTAATCATAATGACGGTACACCTGAAATATCTGTTGACAGTAAGTATAAGTTACAAGTTACTTGCACCTAGTGTTATATTTAGATTTGTATAATGTATAATTTATAATAGATGATAAATTATATTACAATAGGTAATAGGTACAATTAAAAACACGCACTAATCATTAATCATATTATCAAATATGTATTAAGGATACATAATACGTAGAGCAATAACTAAATTTTTACAATGTAAATTCATACGTATCTCCTATCACGTAGTTACTATTGTAATTATTGATATAATATGACATTTCATCAATTGGGAAGTGTGGAAATCGTCGTACTGAAATTAATCTTGGCATGATACTTGTAATAATGTAACCAAATAGGTACTAAATGCTACATCTTAAAAATTACAAAACGTATGAACTTAGAAGTTGCATGAGAAGCTCATACACTTAATTTTTGGAATAGTGGTTAATCTAATGACTGAGATGTACAATAAGAATCTTCCGATATTCTTATTTTAAAGAGATTAACTGTGAAAATTGAAACTTTTTTTTTGTTTAAATTGTTGCGGTTGATTGCAGAATATAATAGACAATAGTCAAACTAAAAATGTATATCATTTGTTTTTGGATACCTATAAATGGTTGTTATTGGTTACTCGGGTAGATCGTGTACAAGCATGCATAGGATTATCCAGCTTACGCCCCCGAATAAATATACATTACCTTAAAACCATATGTATTTGTATACCTTATATACTCAAAAACAACTCGATTGAATAAGGCAAAAATATCAGAGATTATTTTTAGAGATGTAAGAAATGTTTAATGAGTAAGAACCTTAAACCACACTAAAAAAGATACCAATTTATTGCTAAATCCGTGACATGTTGCTGTTTTATTTCACAAAGCTAGGTACACCAACACTTGCATTGTGCTCAATTAATAATTCAAATATGATTATATATTTATATCTTGTAATTACGTAGGTCCACAAGTATTTACAGTGGATTATATTGAAGTATAAAAACAATAACAAACTGAGATTTATATATAATATAATTTATAATTTTATAGATAAAGAGTTTAGAAATGATAAATTACTCGATAGTATTAAAAGAATATTCAGTAAGTATACATGTCTAGTTATTAATAGTGTTATATTTTAATATTTAATAACGTGTACTGTGGTCATTGAATCTATAATATTATATAGTAATTTAGATGAATAAGGTGGTTCCAGTGGCTCAGTAAAAAATATTTTACACCCTCGGCTGTGACCAGATTGTGAGACTTTAGATGTTTTGATCTTAACGGTGTAAAAATAATAACATTTTTTAACATCTCCTTAAGAGAACGATTGGAAATTTTTTTAAAGTTTGAACTTTTGACCAATATAATAATATTTATAAATTTCAGTTTTTTCAATATTTTTGTGTATTTTTGTGCACCCGTGGCTGATCTCAATCCACTACATTGCTGATACTATTTATTGGTTTTAGTGTAGAATAAATGCCTAGCTTATACAGAAATGATTCATAGTTAAAATTCGAGGAGAAAACTGAGGGTCCTATTACTAACCTACTACATTGCATCACGCCTAAGTATAATACTTAAAATATAATATTATATGATTTTTATGTTGTAATTATAACAATTATGTGTAGTTGGTTACATTGAAATATAAAAACAGTAAATAATATTTCACCTACCTAGTTCCTGTTTTTTTATATTATATACAATTATATACTATTATAGTCAATGATTTCGTTCAGAAAGGGAATCAAGAAGAGTTTAAAGCCCAAATAAATGCATTGAGTAAGTTTACATGACTGCTTACCGGCTATCACATAGTTATAATAACATAATGTTACATTTTATTATTTGATAATAAATGTATTTATTATATCATTATAATTCAGTATGAAATGATATATAATAAATTGTAGTCTTGTTGTATACTTTCTTAGTAATATAATTATCACACGTTTAACAATAGTTGAAGGAGAAATTATGTAGGTAGCAGGTATAGTTGTGAAAAAGCTCTTTTTACACCAAAATTATTATCTGCAGTTGTACCTAATATATAGTTAATGTTACCGTGCCGTTTTCTTCCTACGTGGTGTGATTAATACGATACACATATTTTCAATACATCTCTCCATATTATAATTTAAATATTACAAATCATCATAATAAAGCACCGCTAACCTTTCATGTCCCTTCCAGTTTTTTTTTATACCTACATACACTTTTAAAATGTATATTTATTTGACCTAGTGTATACTAAAATCTTATGTTTAATGATATATTAGCAAATAAAATCAACAGAGGCGAGCTTAAAGAATGTAAGTGGTTTTTGTCAATGATATGTAATAATAATTATTGAATGTTTAATGCCTTTATAATCCATGTATATTTATTACTGCGTATAATGCAGATGTCTATGCAAATATAAAATGTAGCATTTATAAAGTAACAATAAACACTTGCGTGAACCTAATTCATATCATTTCAGATCCACTGAATGCGTTTGTTCTTAATTATTTGCCTAACAATGATAAAGGTAGATAATTATTTAACTGGTTACAAACCCATAAAACATAAATCTCACAAGTTACTAAATAATTTATAATTATTAAATTATAAATTATAATAATATACTCGTATGCACTTAAACTATAGTTCGGTAGGTACTATAATTATATTCAGCTGAATATAAAAAATGATATCCCATTAAACTTTTATTTCTTTATTTTTTCAAAGAATACTTAAGAACAACATCAGCATTTTGTAAAAACTACAGCATTAATTCCTTCTTTTAAAGGTAAATACTAGTAAGAAATATGTTAGTTTTAGATCATAATAATTAATTGTGTATTCTCATATTAAATAGACCAGATTGATGAAAAAATAAACAAAAGTTGTGCAAAAAAGGTAAATATTACTTTAATAATATAAACTACCTAGGTACAAAATATTAACCAAGAAGTTGATAAATATATAGCTTATGTTCAATTTGATCGCCCACTATAGTGACTATATTATAATACACAGGATGTGTAACAAAAAGACCTGACAGATAAAAACACTTTAGTTCTAATTATTATTTTTGTTTTATTATTGTTATTTATTATATAATTTATAGTTACACGTAGGTTACACATAGATAGGTAAATCGTTAGGAAAGCCAGTGTTAAATAAACAAATTAAAGTTTTAAACAAAAGTAGATAGGTAAGTAGGGGTGCAACACGATTGCGAACGTTTTACCTTTTTTATAACACAATTGCGAACGAATGACACTTATCAGAGAATTTGTTTTTTTAGCCGAAATACGAACGATTGCGAACGTTTTTATAGACTACGTTGCCAAGTTTATAATTTCTGAATACGTTTAGTTCGGGAATTCAATTAAAACATTTTTTTTTAAATATAAACTATTGGTATTAATAATACAATTAAAACAACAACTCTTCGTTACAAACTAAAGTAAAATTATACAAAATAATATGTACCTAGTGTTTAAAATGTTGATTAATTAAAACTATTTTCGCTGTATAAATATTAATAACACTGTTACAAAATGTACGTTTTAATTTTACGTTAGAAACTGAAAAATAAATAAAATAATACTTACATACATACATAGATCTGAGATTTTGAATAAAAATATAAAATAATACATAATAATACATTCAAAATAATATTATTATATAAAAATTTTTTTTCTACATTTTTAATTTTTTTTTAAATGTTTTCCCTGGTTGGAATTTCCAGTTTTTCTTAAATATAATATAATTGGATCCTTGTGTATTTTATAATCATTATAATTTTGTAAAGTAAATTCAATTAATAATTTATCTTTTTTGGCCATAGGATTATGTACAATATGTTTTTAATCACATTAATTATTGTCAAAGTTTGAGCTTGTGTTTCTTTTAAAACTGATATGACTACGTGTGTTGGTGGATGGGGGGCTATAAAACTGACCATTGTACGTCCTATGAAAGCTCTCTGGGCTATTAGTAATTCTAAAAAATAATTATAAAAACTTAGAGATTTTGTATTTAGTGGTAAAATAAACGTATGAAGGAACAAGAATTTAATATAAAAATTTTAATTATTATATTACATTATTACTTATGTTACTATTTGATTATTTTTAAAATTATTATTTAAAAATTTGTCATTGACACCAAATCTGACAACTCCGCACGATTAAAGGCAGGTAAAAACGTTCGCAATCGTGTTACCGGAAAAAGTCCGTTCACAATCGTTCCATTCGCAATATTACATGGTAGGTATAAGTAAAAAAAAATAAACACGAAGATGTCTATATGGGTAATAAGAATTTAATATTATTTTTACTTATAGTAAAATGTGTTTACTGTACATAATTAGAATATT
>NC_042495.1:30907955-30918795 GCF_005508785.2 Acyrthosiphon pisum | reverse complement strand
CTGCCCCAAGACTGAATTTCTTCGCAACAATGCCCATCACAAATTCTGTACCTCCCTGGCCAACCTATTTAGAGCAAAAATCTTTGAAGCAACTAAAAACAGAAGGGCTGAAAATATCATAGTGGTAGACAGAAGGAACGGACGAGGCCTCATCATAGACCCCACGATTCGTTGGGAAACCAACGACGAACAACAAGACGACAATGTGCACGAAGAGAAAAGAGATATATACCTGCCATGCACACCCAACCTGAGCCGCCTCTAGGGAGTAAGAGAGTGGGAAATATTTGGGATCTGGTTCTGAGCACGCGGAACCACATCGAAACTTCTGCTGGACTCACCAAGAACCACGGTCTGCAGCGAAGCGACCTCGTAAAAATATGTTTATACGTATTGCAGGACACTTTGCACATAATAAATTATCATTTATATTCATAACAAACAATTATTAATATTGAAATCTTTGTTATATTTTTTTTCTACTACTATTTTAATTATTATTTTAATTTTCTTTCATTTATATTCATATACATATAAAACCCTATAAGCTATGTACAATTTTATTGAACAGTAAACTGTTTCATTAAAACAACTCACAGAGTGGGCAGTCTGCTATATTTATATTAATAAAGTTGTTTATATATATACACACAACATATTCCTCTTATAAATACATTGAGTTTTGCTCAACGTAATCACATTTCTACAGTATTTATTATAAAATGTTGTTAGTCTGTAATTTTGATTTTAAAATGATATGAAAGATAAATTATTACATAACGTTTAACTACATAGTTCTATAAGTCAATTGAGTATGGGTTACTTGAGAGGACTTCGTACTGGCTTGTGTTTTCTCCGTCTTACTAATGAATAATGATATATCATAACTTACTCGCACGTCCAGTAAATTAAATTAGTGCGTGTGGCCAGCTTAAATATAACAGTGAATTGACCTATTATCAAACTTAAATGTAAAAACATATACTGTGTCCGCTCGTTGGTTTTTCGCTAAATTTTAAGTGAGTGATGAGTATATTGTAAAATATAAATATTTGAAAGTGCTCATATAATTCACTTGAAAGTTAAAATATCGTAAAAAACAACGAGACAAGACATATAATGTTTTTAACTTATGTTTGACTATAGATCGATTCACAATAATATTTAAGATAACAGTACAAATTTGTAACTGCTGGACATACATTTTGGTACATTATCTATGCGTATACCTAAGACGGAGACAACATTATATTATGTGGGTGCAACGTCCTCTTAATAGATGTTATTGTTTATGGATATTTATGATTTAATGATGTGTATAATTTATTTTATTTTTCATGAATTCTAAAACATACTGATATTAAAATTAAACATTAACTGCACAATGCAGAACTCGCTGTATTCCTTCTGTGCCTATACCAAACTAAACATTTTATACAAATAATGAATTGTCAATTTCAAATTCAATTAATTTAATGAGGTACAATGAAGTTATGTAACTGCATTTAATAAAATATACAATATAGTCGTTATTCTATGATCAAAACTATTTTTATGTCTGCCATTTTAAAATAATTATGCGGAGAACTAACAAAATAGGACAATTTTTACTTATTTTAAATATACAATAAATATTTGTAATTTAATTATTTAAGGTAGTTATTTTAAGTTTTACTTATAGGTATGACAACTTAATATTGTGATGGCCAATTAAATATTAAATCTATTTATATATAGTGGTATAAATGTTTTGTCACGCCTGCACCGAAAATTAAATTTTAATGATGATTGAAGCGTTAGCAAATATCTGGCGATCAGAAGAAATAAAAGTTAATTTTAAATCGTCATATTATATTATAGGCGTATAATTAAGCGTAATAAAAAAAAAACCGACATCAGAAACTGGTATTAACTGTTAAAAACCAAAACCGAAAATATAATTTAAAAAACAGTATTTTTTAAAAATATTGGTATCTTGAACATTTTGGAAAGTTCACTTTACACAAAGGCATTTGAACGCGCGATCCGGTGATTCAAAACATTTTTAAACTAAAAATAAACGTAAATAGTCCAGGCCTTTAACACGATTTTAGAAACCGGTATAAACAGTTTAAAACTGAAACCGAAAACAAAATCAAAATGAAACAAAAAACGAAACATTGGAAACTGGTATTATAATTTAAAACCGAAACCAAGAAAAATTTAAAAGCGGTATTAAATCCAAAACTGAAACCGAAAAAAAATTTAAAACCAGTATTATATTCAAAACTGAAATCGAAAAAAATTGGAAAACGATATACAAAACCGTAATTAAAACCAAAATTTCCTAATACCAGTAATTTTAACAAGACGGCTATTTGCTCGACCGTGAATTTACAACACGAAGGCAGACCGTAAACTGAAGATAACGCGACCCGGTGCGGATACGCCGACCGATATTCGTTTTATCTCAGTATTACGTTTACAATTTATTACTATTATTGAACTAGATATTATGGTATCAAACATATCGCCCAGCATTTAACGCTGAAGTAAAATTTTTTATAAATACAAATATTGCAAAAATTAAGCTTATAACTCATACAAATTACACAAAAAAAAAAAATAACAGTAGATACATTTTATTAAATAAAACATTTTTTTTTTATTTAATTGTCATCCTTTATTGATAACGGACATAAGGAACGAGCGGCACGCTTTACTTCTCCCTTGTTGGTTCGGATCAACGCTACTCGGATCACCTCATCTCTTCCAGGGTAAACTTCTATGACCCGACCGATCGTCCACTGTAGAGGTGGTAGATTTTCCTCCTTAATCAGGACCAAAGCTTCCGGTTTAAGCGGTGGACCTTTCGACTTACACCACTCTGAACGGCCTTGGAGTTGGCTCAAATACTCGGTACTCCATCTCGACCATATTTTTTGAGTCACCTGAACGGTTCGTTGCCAACTTCGGAGACGGTTTGGCGTAATATCCAAAAGATCTTGTTCCGGTAGCTCGGTAAGAGAACCACAGATTAAAAAATGACCGGGTGTCGATACTTTTAAATCGCTAGGTTTAGAGGACATGGGGGTCAAGGGACGTGAATTTAGGCAAGCCTCTATGTGAACTAACACGGTATTTATTATATAAATATATATATTCATAAGTTAATGAAGCATTTCCCAAATGTCTAATTAAATGATACTATACTGCCTTTACGGTGGCTTCCCAGAGCCCGCCGAAATGTGGAAGCCCGCTTCCACTATAGTATGGTGCACCAGCTCCATGTGTTGCTTTGACAAAAATAAATCACGTATAGTTCTTTTAACTGACGATTTGCTCCTACAAAGTTGGTTCCGTTGTCGAAATAAATGGTACTATTCCGCGTCGCGACCAGAATTTTCGTAAAGTGGCTAAAAAAGCGTTTGTAGTTAGATCACCGACCAAATCGACGTGTACAGCTATGGTCGCGAAACAGACGAATACTCGAATATATGCCTTTGTCATCGGTGCATTTCGCCTTCAGCTGCCTTTAATCATAATTGGTCCGGCGAAATCGACACCGCATATTTTGAACACGCGTATAAGTTGCAAGTTACTTGCACCTGGTGTTATATGTAAATTTGAATAATGCATAACGTGCTTACATATAGACGATAAATTATATTTCAATAGGTAATAGGTACAAATAAAAATACGCACTAATGATTAATCTTTTATAATATACGGTGTCGCCTGGTACCGCTGATAATCGATTGTGTTGTTTTTACTAAACGTTTGATCTGGGAGGTGTAGAATATTATTTATGCGTTTCATGTGTCTCGTGTTTTATTGAAAATTTAAATATTATTTATTACACAGATAATGAAAATAATATCACAACCTTTAATCATGGTGACGATACACCTGAAATATCTGTTGACAGTAAGTATAAGTTACAAGTTACTTGCACCTAGTGTTATATGTAAATTTGAATAATGCATAACGTGCTTACATATAGACGATAAATTATATTTCAATAGGTAATAGGTACAAATAAAAATACGCACTAATCATTAATTTTTTATAATATACGGTGTCGTCTGGCGCCGCTGACAATTATTGATTGTGTTCTTTTTACTAAACGTTTGATCTGGGAGGTGTAGAATATTATTTATGCATTTCATGTGTCGCGTTTATGTAAGAGGAGTGCGTATAATGTATACATGTACCTAATGCGTACGTATATATGTATATCGGACAACCCGCATTCCATAATATGGTCCGTTGTCATTAGTTGTTTCGTGTTTTATTTCAAGTTTAAATATTATTTATTACACAGATAAAAAACGTATACTCGATACCATTACACGTACTGACGATACACCTGAAACAAGTGATAGCAGTAAGTATAAGTTACAAGTTACTTGCACCTAGTGTTATATTTAAATTTGTATAATGTATAACGTGCTTACATATAGACGATAAATAATATTACAATAGGTAATAGGTACAAATAAAAATACGCACTAATGATTAATCTTTTATAATATACGGTGTCGTCTGGTACCGCTGATAATTGATCGTGTTGTTTTTACTAAACGTTTGATCCGGGAGGTGTAGAATATTATTTATGCGTTTCATGTGTCTCGTGTTTTATTTAAAATTTAAATATTATTTATTACACAGTTAATGAAAATAATATCACAACATTTAATCATAATGACGGTACACCTGAAATATCTGTTGACAGTAAGTATAAGTTACAAGTTACTTGCACCTAGTGTTATATTTAGATTTGTATAATGTATAATTTATAATAGATGATAAATTATATTACAATAGGTAATAGGTACAATTAAAAACACGCACTAATCATTAATCATATTATCAAATATGTATTAAGGATACATAATACGTAGAGCAATAACTACATTTTTACAATGTAAATTCATACGTATCTCCTATCACGTAGTTACTATTGTAATTATTGATATAATATGACATTTCATCAATTGGGAAGTGTGAAAATCGGCGTACTGAAATTAATCTTGGCATGATACTTGTAATAATGTAACCAAATAGGTACTAAATGCTACATCTTAAAAAATACAAAACGTACGAACTTAGAAGTTGCATGAGAAGCTCATACACTTAATTTTTGGAATAGTGGTTAATCTAATGACTTAGATGTATAATAAGAATCTTCCGATATTCTTATTTTAAAGAGATTGTAAAACAGGGTTCTTGAGATTGACTGTGAAAATTGAAACTTTTTTTTTTGTTTAAATTGTTGCGGTTGATTGCAGAATATAATAGACAATACCTAGTCAAACTAAAAATGTATATCATTTCTTTTTTGGATATAAATGGTTGTTATTGGTTACTCGGGTAGATCGTGTACAAGCATGCATAGGATTATCCAGCTTACGCCCCCGAATAAATATACATTACCTTAAAACCATATGTATTTGTATACCTTATATACTCAAAAACAACTCGATTGAATAAGGCAAAAATATCAGAGATTATTTTTAGAGGTGTAAGAAAAGTTTAGAGAGTAAGTAGCTTAAACCACATAAAAAAAAATACCAATTTATTGCTAAATCTGTGACATGTTGTTGCTTTATTTCACAAAGCTAGGTACACCAACACTTGCATTGTGCTCAATTAATAATTCAAATATGATTATATATTTATATGTTCTAATTACGTAGGCCCACAAGTATTTACAGTGGATTATATTGAAGTATAAAAACAATAACAAACTGAGATTTATATATAATATAATTTATAATTTTATAGATAAAGAGTTTAGAAATGATAAATTACTCGATAGTATTAAAAGAATATTCAGTAAGTATACATGTCTAGTTATTAATAGTGTTATATTTTAATATTTAATAATGTGTACTGTGGTCATTGAATCTATAATATTATATAGTAATTTAGATGATTAAGGTGGTTCCAGTGGCTCAGTAAAAAATATTTTACACCCTCGGCTGTGACAAGATTGTGAGACTTTAGATGGTTTGATCTTAACGTTAATAACGTTGATAATAACATTTTTGAACATCTCCTTAAGAGAACGATTGGAAATTTTTTTAAAGTTTAAACTTTTGACGTTTATAATATTTATAAATTTCAGTTTTTTCAACATTTTTGTGTATTTTTGTGCACCCGTGGCTGATCTCAATCCACTACATTGCTGATACTATTTATTGGTTTTAGTGTAGAATAAATGCCTAGCTTATACAGAAATGATTCATAGTTAAAATTCGAGGAGAAAACTGAGGGTCCTATTACTGACCTACTACATTGCATCATGCCTAAGTTGTAATGAAAATGCAACGCTTGTGTTTTTGTGTATTAATATTATTGCACGTTTATTCTCATCATCTTTTATACAGATACAAGTTTAACAATTGTATTACAGTATTTTCTTTTTTAAATTAATTATACTCTTGCGAGTTTACATATAAATTAAATTATTCAGGGATCACATTAAACATGGGGGGAATGTGGACATATAGACTCACGGTTTTGTGTTGGGTTTTGAGGTTGGCTCGGCTCGGACGGCGGCTCTTCCCTCGTAATTGATCAGCACGTATTAATAAATAGCCTTAATAATCCTGATCACAGTGATTAGTGTGTATGTGGCGGAAGGTGGTGGGTTGAAAGTCGACTCTGTGGTGCAGTGACGGTGATGAACGGCAACTGTCGGCGGACGGTGGTGGTATGACTCGGCTTCTTGGTGTGACGTGGCGGCTACTGGCAACTCAGCTCTGACGGCGGCGCTCAGAAAATCACGGACAGGTCTACACACGGTACTACTCGCGGTGGCGGTGTACAAAGGAGTGCCGGGTCAGACTATTAATGAATATCCGTTCTTGGCAATATTTCTATTGTCTGGCTTACTGTTCTTTTCTCGCAGCGGGGAAGACGTTGTTTTCACAGTGGCCAGCGGCCTATATTTATGCTATGTTGGTGCCGTGTTAAAGATCGAAAAATCGTGTGTTACGTTTTTCGTTGTTATGATGTCTACTTGTATTTTTGACATCAACTGTAGTATCTAAATTATAGTTAAGGCGTCGAGAAAAAAGAATATCATAATCGCGACTTGATCGGATGGGTCTATCTACTGGAAAACTTGATTTTCCGGTGGGCGGCGGGCACACGTTTAATATTGTGTCGATAAGCGCTATCTGTACTCTCTTGCTGTATTCGCGCTCAGTCGCGTAATCGATATCGCACGGCGGCGATCAATATTGTTTGCTGGTAAGGTGTAAAACTAGAGCGCGCCACGCATTTGGTCGCTCCGTTTTATCTCATTACAAAGTATAATACTTAAAATATAATTATATGATTTTTATGTTGTAATTATTACAATTATGTGTAGTTGGTTACATTGAAATATAAAAACAGTAAATAATATTTCACCTAGTTCCTGTTTTTTTATATTATATACAATTATATACTATTATAGTCAATGATTTCGTTCAGAATGAGAACCAAGAAGAGTTTAAAGCCCAAATAGTTGCATTGAGTAAGTTTACATGACTGCTTACCGGCTATCACATAGTTATAATAACATAATATTACATTTTATTATTTGATAATAAATTTATATATTATATCATTATAATTCAGGATCAGGGAAGAGGGAATTAATTCAGTATGAAATGATATATAATAAATTGTAGTCTTGTTGTATACTTTCTTAGTAATATAATTATCACACATTCACACGTTTAACAATAGTTGAAGGAGAAATTATGTAGGTAGCAGGTAGTTGTGAAAAAGCTCTTTTTACACCAAAATTATTATCTGCGGTTGTACCTAATATATAGTTAATGTTACCGTGAATGAAGAGAACGGCTTCCTACGTGGTGTGATTAATACGATAAACATATTTTCAATACATCTCTCCATATTATAATTTAAATATTACAAATCATCATAATAAAGCACCGCTAACCTTTCATGTTCCTTCCAGTTTTTTTTTATACCTACATACACTTTTAAAATGTATATTTATTTGACCTAGTGTATACTAAAATCTTATGTTTAATGATATATTAGCAAATAAAATCAAAATAGGCGAGCTTAAAGAATGTAAGTGGTTTTTGTCAATGATATGTAATAATAATTATTGAATGTTTAATGCCTTTATAATCCATGTATATTTATTACTGCGTATAATGCAGATGTCTATGCAAATATAAAATGTAGCATTTATAAAGTAACAATAAACACTTGCGTGAACCTAATTCATATCATTTCAGATCCACTGAATGCGTTTGTTCTTAATTATTATTCGCCTGACAATGATAAAGGTAGATAATTATTTAACTGGTTACAAACCCATAAAAGATAAATCTCACAAGTTACTAAATAATTTATAATTATTAAATTATAAATTATAATAATATACTCGTATGCACTTAAACTATAGTTCGGTAGGTACTATAATTATATTCAGCTGAATATAAAGAATTATATCCCAATAAACTTTTATTTTTTTATTTTTTCAAAGAAAACTTTAGAACAACATCAGAATTTTGTAAAAACTACAGCATTAAGTCCTTCCTTTAAAGGTAAATACTAGTAAGAAATATGTTAGTTTTAGATCATAATAATTAATTGTGTATTCTCATATTATATGGACCAGATTGATGAAAAAATAAACAAAAGTTGTGCAAAAAAGGTAAATATTACTTTAATAATATAAACTACCTAGGTAAAAAATATTAACCAAGAAGTTGATAAATATATAGCTTATGTTTAATTTGATTTCCCACTATAGTGACTATATTATAATACACAGGATGTGTAACAAAAAGACCTGACAGATGAAAAAACTTTAGTTCTAATTATTATTTTTGTTTTATTATTGTTATTTATTATATAATTTATAGTTACACGTAGGTTACACGTACTATATAGTATAACATTTTATTTGAAATTATTTAGAAAAATTAAAAATAGCAAATGTATTTTTATCTCATTGTAAGAACTGTTTTGTTGGTGAATATATTTATCGAAGTCAAGTACCTAGTATATTTTAAAACGTTCCTAAACAGTTCAAAACAAATCAAAATATTTTGAAAATTTTATCATGTATAGAAAATGGAAATATAAACAACCAGTGAAATATGTGTGTCTACGGTCATTTGTTTTAAAGTTACACCAAAAACCAAAATCAATTTTCTCGAAAACAAGTTTTGCGTAAAAATTCCCGTTTTTCCTTAATTTTTCTTTTGTTTTTCATGGCGATTTTGAAAAGAATTGGAAAAATTTTACTTTTGACCCCCCCAAAGTACCAACTAGATTTACTTTCCTATCAGATAAGGTACTGTTGAAGAAAATCAAAGCACTTTTACTGTCCTAAAAGGTGATGACAGACACAAAAAAAAAAAAAAAAAACACACATCATTGTAAAATCAATACATTAATCGTTCCACTATGAATCTAAAAATTCAATGAATAAAAAAAAACATATTCAACCCTTTCGAATTTAGTCTGTCTTCTTCCCAGAATTCTAATCCATACACAAACATTCATTTATATATATAAATATATCGAAAAAAAATAATGATAAAAATCAATACACATACCCGACTAACCGATAACAATTAAAACTATTTTTTCTAAAAGTTAATAATTGATAGAATCTAAAAGAAACGAGCGGGTGTTTTATCGGGGGAGAAAAAATTACGTTCGCCACCCACAACCGCAACTGATGGAGATAAACAATTTAAGTACCGAGTAAAGATTAAATACATGTATTATATATTAGTCGGCGGCTCTCGTATTTGTCGTTAAGTAATATAAAAAGGTCAACACATCGATCGGGTCACATATCTAAGTATACCTTAGCATATTATATTCATCTCTAATTGAGCCACTCGATGTACAAGTCAATAATACGGTAGGTAGATATAATAACTTCTCCCGTTACTTTCTTCTTTTAGTGATACGTTATAATATTGTGGCGACCCACAACATGACCATTGTAACCGCGGTATCAGCACGTCAGCCACCTCTCGTTAATTATTGTATACTGCGCGTTATACCTCCATGACGCGACTACCGACCGACGACGGACCCGTTCTGTTTTCGGACGTATGTCGTCAAACTCGCATCGCGCTCGCATTTTCTCGAAACCACGTTATTTTTTGTTCACCCAAAAGTCAGAAAAAGTCATTGACCGCCAGATACGACACATTACGTTCCTGTCACAATACATAAACAATGTCAAACACCTACAAGGCGACAAGAACATAATTCCGGACGCGTTATCGAGGTTGGAAGTTTCGGCGACGCAAGTAGTCTTACCCGATCTCAAACAATGGTCTGCCGACCAAGCCGGCGACCCTGAGCTGAAAGACATCCTGTCTGGCTCCACCAAGAGCGCACTCAAACTCGAACCTTGGAGCACCGCTGAAGGCACCATTTACCTGGACACATCGACGAAACAGGCGCGCATGTACGTACCGCTACAACACCGCCGCACGGGCTTTTCGACGGGCTACACGGCCAAGCCCACGGCGGTGGCAACGCTACTTCGCGTCTTATCGGGACGAGATACTGTTGGCCAGGAATGAACAAGCAAATCAAGTTCTGGGCCAAATGCTGCATAAAATGCCAACGCACCAAGGTATTTAAACACACTGTTTTGCCCTTAACACCTTTCGCACCGCCAGACCGCCGTTTTGGTCATATACACGTCGATTTGGGTTGGCCCGCTGCCCCCTTCTAACGGCTGCAAGTATTTACTAACGTGCGTAGATCGTTTCACCCGTTGGCCAGAGGCATGGGCCTATGGATAATATGTCAGCACACGCCGTCGCAACAACACTAACGACGCAATGGATTT
>NC_042495.1:30905375-30906529 GCF_005508785.2 Acyrthosiphon pisum | reverse complement strand
GGTTGAGATCATTATTCGAATACATTAATATTTAATTGTATATTACAATAACATCACACTATATTATTTGTATTTTCAATTTTCAATCATAAGTTTAGTAATAATATATATTATATTAATAATTCGTAATACTCAGTAACTGCATCGGGATTTTTATCAATAAATCCAAACATAATAATTTCTTCGTATAAAAATAGTAGAATTACAAATAATATAATTAACTTTATGGAATTCAAAGAAACCGACATTAGTTTTAAATTTTAATCCGTTTTTCAAGAACAGTACAAGAGCGGTTTTTCAATTCTATGGTTTCGGTTTGGGTTTTGAAAACGGTTTTTTAAGGTCTTAGGTTTCGGTTACGGTTTTTTAACCGGTGTTTCAAAGCTTTTGGTTCCGGTTCCAGTTCCGGTGTTCAGAAATGGGAAAACCGCGGTTTTAACCGGTTTCGATCCCTGTGTAGCTGACATAAATTGGTTTTCATATTTTCTGGTAGGAAATTGAATCCAACTACTATTTTTGATAAGTAACCTAATGGGTTTAACACATAGTCTACACTTACCTGAGTTATAGTAAGGGTTACATGAAACAGTAATTGGGATTTTTGGTGATTGTTTAATCCAGAGGACGTCGGCCGACTTGGCTACACCTAATAATATTTTAACTAGTTTTTATTGGCCCACACTCCGACCGAACAAAATGACTGCGCTAAGCACCGCAACGCGAAAAACACGGGAAAGTGGGCACCGTATGCTTAACTCAAATATACGTTTGAATGATTAACCACAAGAAGTATATTAATATAGAAAATTACAGTATTTTATATTCTTATGTAATGGATGGGCGCCCACTAACTAATCTATATAGGTACAATTAATAATATCAGTACAAATAATATATATAATTATCACATCATCAAAATAGTAAATAATGATGTTTTACAATGATAACCAATAATAGTGTAGTCACCGGTCTCCTCGGTACCCGCTGACTCCCACCGACAGTGTTGCCACTCGGTCCTTCTCAACGGTCCACTGGTCCACACGGTGATCCAACGCTGGTCCACTAGGAATCCCACGATGGCCCACGAAACACAGCGCACACCAATAATTTTCACCGTGGTCCACGGAAGGCACCGTAAAATGTAGTGTCGAAGA
>NC_042495.1:30900182-30905325 GCF_005508785.2 Acyrthosiphon pisum | reverse complement strand
CCTTAGCCACTAATAAAAGATTCTAAATGAATGCTATTGTAAGAGAAGTTCATAGGAATTTAAGATAGGAAAAATTCAAAATAAAATGTACATATCCAAAACTAAAAAAATATGAAGGGTTATGAATTTAAACTCCTAAATTCATACTTCGCATGCGATATCATTCAATATAGTGAACCTATATGGTTCAAATATCAAGTTTATCCCACTACGAGAAGAGCACCACAAAACATTGCACTTTTTTTATTACACAAATTATTTAACCTCCTTACATACCTAAGGCAATAATGTCAACAATCGAATACCATTTAGCTTTACCGGAATCCATTCAAAAATATTGTATTATAGTTACCGTTTGAAAAAATAAAGTTGATTTTTCTATTGATACACATGCATGTTTAGAAATTTTTAAATTGTTATAAAAAATGTGCATGTTAAAAATAAAGAAACACGTCTTTATTCATCTTAACGAAATACAATGTGATTGATCCATTATCTTTTAAAAACTCCCGCATACAATGACATCCTGTATAGTATTGTGATAATTATTTCTCGATTAGAACAATAATCTATGTCATATTATTTATTAGGAGTACCTTGACATAACCACATGAGATCACAAACGTAGATATCTTTTAATAGCAAATGTATGTTCTACAGAACAAATTTTGTGTTTTTAATTCTAATTAACCGAAAATAAAACTTAATGATAAAGATATTATTCTTAAACAAATGCCTATATATTAATATTTTACTACGCATGTAAGTTTGTCAGCGGTTGTGACGTTCTCTTAGATGTTGTCAACTATCTTGCTCTCGTTTTGTTGGTAAAATACCTAATACATTTTTTAATTTTATCATTTAGAATTTGATAGATTAGTCAAATGCTATGGTAAGTAATTTGATTTTACTTTACAGTGCACACAACATATTTATCTTATAAATACATTGAGTTTCGCTCAACGTAATCATATTTCTACAGTACTTAGTATAAAAATTTGTTATTCTGTAATTTTTATTTTAAAATAATATGAAAAACAATTTATTATTACACAACGTTCAAGTACATAGTTCAATATGTCAATTGATTAGAGGTTACTAGAGAAACTTTCGTACCGGCTTATGAATGGTTTTTTCCGTTTTACTAACCCATAATGATATATCAAAACTTACAGTTCAAATTAGTGCGTGTGGTCGGCTTATATATAAGAGTAATTTTACCTTTTATCAAACTTAAATGCAAAAATATTTACTTTGTTCACTCGTTGGTTTTTTATTTTATACAAATATTTAAGCGAATGATGAGTATATTGTAAAATAATAATATTTGAAAATGCTAATATAATTCACCTATAAATTAAATCGTCGTAAAAATCCAACGAGACAAGACAACATTCTTAACTTATGATTTACAATAGGTCAATTCACTATAATACTTAAGATAACAGTACAAATTTGTAACTGCTGGACATACATTTTGGTATATTACATATGCGAATATCTAAGACGGAGAAAACATTATATTATGTGGATTCTACTGTTTATGGTGCATTTATGTTTTAATTATGTGTATAATTTATTTTATTTTTATAGTATTCTAAAACATAGTGATATTAAAATAGAATATAAACTGCAAAAATCAGAACTCACTAAATTAATAATATTTCACAATGAGTTATTTTTTTAGTAAATATTATGATTTTTGTAGTAAGGAATAAATTAATTATTTTAGGTGGTTATTTTAAATTTTACTTATAAGTATAGTAAATTAATATTGTGATGTTTAGATAATTGTTAAATCTATATAAATATATATATCGGTATAAATGTTTTGTTACGCCTGCAGCTAAAGTTAATTTTTTGATGCTGATTGAAGCGTAAGAAAATAACTGGTGATCAGAGAAAATAAAAGTTAATTTTGAATCACAATATTATACGTATAATTTTTTTTTTTTTTAGGCTTAATCCAGTCCATTTAGGCCCATTGCCGCTTCCGCTATCTCCTTCCATGCTTCTCTGTGTGCTGCCTGTTCTTCTCCATTCCGTACTCCTAGCATTCTGAGGTTTTCCTTAACTCGGTCCTCCCATCGTTGTCTAGGCCTTCCTCTCGGTCGACTTTTATCTGGCTTCCATTTCGTGATGATCGATATAAGCTGGCCCTCTGCTCTCCAGACGTGACCGGCCCATCTTATTCTCTGGCTCTTGAGTGTGGAAACTATATTAGGCTCGTTATATAGAGCATTGAGTTTTCTGTTTGACCTTATCTCGTAGCTACCTTCGTCATTTCTTTTCGGCCCAAATATTCTTCGCAGGACTTTCCTTTCAAAAATCATTAATTTGTTTTCGTCAGACTTAGTAGACGCCCATGCCCCACAGGCATACAGTACAATTGGTCTAACAAGGGTCTTATATAATCGGATTTTTGTTTTTCTTGATAAAATTTTTGACTTAAATAATTGGACTAGTGAAAAATAGCATCTGTTTCCAGCTGCGATTCTTCTGTGGATTTCTTCGTGGCTATCTCCCTGTGAGTTTATATCTACTCCTAAGTACTTAAAGTTTCGAACTCTTTCAAATAACAAATCTTTTACTGTTAAAACATTTTATGGATGTTCTCTCCTTGATACAATCATGAATTTGGTTTTGTTTTCATTAATGATAAGTCCAATCTTTTTCGCTGCATCAATTAAAATGTCGGTTGTTCCCTTGAGACTATCCTCTGTCTCTGCTATAACAGCTATATCATCTGCGTACGCGGCCAAAAATATTTGTTTTTCTTGCCCTATATTCAAACCTTGTGGCTCGTTTTGTAATACTTCTTTAACTACCGATTCCAACGCGATGTTAAACAGGATCGGAGATAGGGCATCACCCTGTCTTACCCCTGTGGTCACTGTAAATTCCTTTGATAATACAGAGTTGAACTTAACTTTGCATCTTGAGTTTTCCATACACGCTTTCATCATCCTAACGAGTTTAGCTGGTATTCCAAGTTGCACCATTACATTCCATAACGTACTCCTAGCTATCGAATCATAGGCTTGTCTAAAATCTGCAAATAACAGGTACACATCTTTATCAAATTCATGACTCTTTTCGGTTATTTGTTTGATGAAATGTATTTGGTCAGTCGTGGATGTTCCAGCTGTAAAACCTGCTTGGTATTCTCCTACTATCTCTTTAGCATACGGTTTTAGCCTATTTAAAATTATGTTCGAGAGAACTTTATAAGTTGTGTTAAGCAGGGATATACCTCTATGGTTTTGACAGTTCATTACATCTCCTTTTTTATATATTGGGCATAGTATGGAAACCTGCCATGCTTTCGGTATTATTTCTTCTCTCCATATTTTATTTATCAGCTGTTTTAAGTTTATCATAAGAGTAATTCCTCCTTTCTTTAAAAGTTCCGCTATTATTGTATCATCTCCTGGTGCCTTCCCTCCCTTTAGCATTTCGACCGCCATTTTAACTTCTTCCAACGTGGGTTCTTCAAAATATTGCTCTACTGTGATAATATTATTGTCTTCCGCTTCCGTTTCGGTTGATATATTCAACATTTGTTCGAAGGCCTTTTTGAATTCTCTTGTTACTTCTTCCTTATCAGTTCCTTGGTCATCTTTCATTATCGTTGATCTTGGTTTAAATCCGTTCTTAACCTCATTTGCCTTTTCAAACAATAGTTGTGTGTTATTTTTGTAGCTATTTTCGATAGTTTCTGTTCTAGTTTTCTCCCACATTCTTTTGTTTTTTCTGATTATCTGCTTTGCTCTTTTCTGTTTTAAGGCTAATTATCGTTTCTTGGCTTCACTTGGATTCCTTAACATTGTTGTTCTTGCATCGTCTCTTTCTACCATGGCAGTCCTGCATTCTTCGTTAAACCATTTATTTATTGCTTGTTTTCCTTGATATCCCAGAACTTCCTCTGCTATTTTCTTGACCGACTTCTCGGTTTTTTCCTACATCTCATCTATACTGCTCGCCTTTTCTGTTGGCCGCAGTATATCATTTAACCTATTTTTGTACTGTTCTGACGTCTGAGAGTAATTCAGTGGTTCAATGTTTATCTTTTTGACAGGTGATCTTCGCTCTTTCCATTTTATTGATAGTCTTAATCTGACTTTGGTTTTCACCATGAAATGGTCTGATATTCCGCTACTACCTCTCATGCTACGCACATCCATTATACATCTTTTAAATCTACCATCTACTACTATGTGATCTATCTGGTTTCTCGTTCGCCCATCTGGCGATACCCATGTCTGTTTGTGTATATTTTTATGGGGAAAGGTAGTGCTACTTACTACCATACCTCGTGCCATAGCAAAGTTTATAAGTCTCGTCCCATTGTCATTTGAGTTCAAATGTAGGCTGTTACTCCCTATTGTCGGGCTGAAGATTGGTTCTTGACCTATTTTAGCGTTAAAATCACCAAGTAATATTTTCACTTTACTATTTGGTAGTAAGTCCCACACTGTGTCCAGTCTTTCGTAATATTCATTCTTAATTGCTTCATTCTTATCTTCAGTAGGTGCATAGCCGTTGATTATAATGAAGTTATACCATTTACATTTTAGTTCTAGATAGCATATTCTATTATTAATTGCTTCAAAAAGTTTTACGTTAGGTAACAGTTTGTCGTTTACCACAAAGCCAACCCCTGCTTGATGATCCAGTCCACCACTATAGAAATAGGTCCAATTATTTATTTTTAGGTTTCCTTGCCCTGGCCATCTAGTTTCTTGAATCGCAGCTATATTCAGTTGATATCGTTCAAGACTCGATATAACTGTCGTCAGATGTCCTGCCCTATACAACGATCTTACATTCCAGGTTCCTATCAAAAAGTCCTTTAGCTCCACATATTTCATCCGAGGCGATTTTGGTTGAATCGTAACAATATGTGTTTTTCCGTGTAGGGTTGTTAGCCCTACGACAACCTCCATTAATGGAGGGCCCAACAGGTTTGAGGTTGTTTCAGGGTATAGATTTGATACACCTTACTGACCTGAGACGTCATCTATGTGACCTTCAGGCTGCAACCTCAGTTAACTAGGGACCGCGGGTTCGTTAAGCCCGTTCCTCTTTACAGAGTACCATTGCGGGTCTCGATTATTGACGTATATTTGGGCGTAATATATAA
>NC_042495.1:30894025-30898609 GCF_005508785.2 Acyrthosiphon pisum | reverse complement strand
TATGTTACCGGAAAAGATGAAAATTCAGGAATTGTCGGTATATCCTAGTCATTGTTGACAATGACTGGAAAGGTTAGGCAATGTTGGATATTTCGTAGTTTTATCAACATTTCCGTATTACATTAGGCAATGTCCGAATCGAAATAAATATCAACACAGCGCTTTATCGGTGATCAATCTGATTATGGAACATAGCTATCTATACTACCTATTACTTATTAGTATATAATATGGTAAATCCTGTTCTATGTAATCGTTTTTATTGCTTATAAGTTATAAGTTATAATAAAATTGACTTTACAGAATTATCGTAGCTGGTATCGTTATGGTCACATATACTCACATACCGCAAGTGACTGTACAGTACTGTTTATGCATTGAAGTAGTGAAACAACGTGTAATAACATTGTTTTTTTTTTTTCAACAATCTGTTTAAAAATGGTTTTAAATGAAATGCGCATAAAATTTGACAACGCAATTCTATTAAATAAAATCTAAACGTAACGAAAACAACTTTTTTTTGATTAATAATGAATATTTTGAACGAATCGAAGAAATAAAACACTCTAAAATTACGCTATCTACCGCCGGTGTAAAAAATTGTTTGAAAGACTATAGGAATGTTCGTAAGTACGATATTCTATTGTTATCAACGGTAAAGATCGTCTTATTAAAATTATAACCGATGCGTCGCAGAGGGTGTGCGTTATTATGTAAAAAATGAAGAGTTGTTTGATATCATTCATTCTACACATACAGCAATCGGTTACGGAGGCCGAGACCGTATAATGGCTGAACTTAAATTAAAATACGTGAATGCGACAAAGGAAACAATAATGGTTTATTTATGTCTATGTTCTGATTGCCATAAAAAATCTTCAAATCCAAAAAGAGGGCTTGTATCAAAACCTATTTTACATTCGGCATACAACTCACGTGCTCAACTGGATTTAATAGATATGCAATAACAGAGCGTAAATGATTTCCGATTTATAATGAATTACCAAGACCACCTAACAAAGTTCGTTGTACTTAAACCATTAAAAACAAAACGTGCTGAAGAAGTTGCACATAATTTACCAGATATTTATACAACATTTGGAGCACCAGCCATACTGCACTTAGACAATGAAAGAGTTTGTCAATAATACTATAAACGAACTTCATGCTATGTGGGGTGATGTAAAAATTGTTCATGGGAAACTTTGACATAGTCAGAGCCAGAAACCTAGCTCTGGTTATCATCAATGCCTTCTTTTATTAGGAATTGTCATCAATGACTAATTATTGACGTTAATTCCTTACTAAATCAGGCATTATCGTTATTGACTAGTCATTGTCAACACTGACTGAATGTCATCTTTTCCGGTAACATATATATATTTGTACGTAAACATATTATGTTTCTTGGATTTTTTTAAAATTCTTGTGTATTAACCTTTGACCATCCATATAATTTTCATAGCTCTTTTTTGTGATTTGACATGATCAATCATGTCATTGACTTTTCTAGAAATATAAAAGCCATTGTGATATTTATACATAATAATTCGAGCATGATATTTTGATTAGATATTCCATCCATTAGGTACGGACAATTGAGTGTCAATCTTCGTTGTATCAGGCTGGATAATATATATTTTTATATTGCCACTGAGTTCACAAGTTTGTGTAGTTGATTAGAATGAAATATAAAAATAGGAACAAACTGAGATTGAACTATTGTATAATGTTATATAATTTTTATAGGCATACGAAATGTTGGTAATTTTAAAACCCTACTAATCGATATATGTAAGTATACATTAGATAGTAGTCATTTATAATGTTATATTTAAATATTTTATAATGCATTAATTGATTGTTGATGATTATATATATTAAAATAGGTAGGTGATACAAAAACGTATTAGTCATATAATCAAATATTATCTTATGGTAATAATGATAATACGTAAATCGATCCTTAGGTTGTTCTAATGTAAATGCATACCTATAGGCAAACACATAGTAACTATTAGAATCGTTACATTATTATTACATTTGATTATTTGAAGAAAACCTTTAATTTAATATATATATATATATATTTATAACTCTGCATCAGGGAAGAGGGAACTAATTTACTATGAAAAATCATTTACATTATTTCTGTATTTCTCAGTTATATAACGATCACATGTACTAACAATCGTAGAAGGAGAAAGAATGTACTTATGAGGCAGATTTAAAAATATACAGTTCATATAGTCAATTCGCCAACCGAATGCAATTTCAGTCAATGAGCACTTATTGTTATATTCATGTTTTAAATATAATTGTGTAAAAATAATGTAATGGACCTGTAGTAGGAGAAAAATAAACGGAAGGGCCATTTGTAGTAGGGGAAAAATAGGTGGAAAGGGGAAGGTGGTGATTTCAGGTGAGACGAGTAAATTATTATATTAAATACGGTGAAACAGAGCGATACGTAATGTACGGTGAATATGCGGGATTGATGACCTGTCTTCAATGGGCAAGGGATGCGTCTGGCGGACTGGTTGCCTGTGTCCTTCAAAGAAATGACAGTTCAATAATCCCTGCTACGACGTCAATACTGGGCAATGTGTCGCAGTAGGTTTATTTGTACGTGTATGTGTGTTTGTGTGTGTGTGCACGTGTCTGGAAGTCGTGTAAAATTATGTTGTTTGTTTCCACGTAATATCGTCCTACTACTGTGTTATACCTATCCGCCTAATGATGTTTGAATAAATATTCAACCACTTACCTTGCGCGTAGATTGCTGCAGCTGGTTCTCCCGAGTGGTTAGTTATTCTTCGGGGTCGTGTTTGACAGTCGATATCACGATGCCAATATATGTATCTTGGTTTATATTATAATCTGTAAAATTTCGTATACCTAACACTCTTTTATAATTGTGACTATTACCACGTGGTCTCAAGATTCCTACATTCGTAGCAAGAGTAGGGGAGAGCGGAGTTAGTTGTTACAATTTCACAAATATAATTTTAATATTTTTTCTTTGATCAGTATCATAATTTACGTAAGACCATTGTATTAAGTAACTTCTTAGGTAACTGTCTAAGTAAAAAAAGTCAGAAAAAGTACATTTTTAATACTAAAATATATATATTTTAGTCACCTTGTCAAACTATAACAACTTGCCCCGGGGTGGGGTAAATTGTTACAGCCCAGGGGCACATTGTTACAATACCAATATATTTTGAATTAAAATTATTAAAAAAAAAAAAATCAACAATGACAGTACCTATACTCTTCCAAGAAAGATGAAATATTATTTGTGCATCATAAATGAGGCGATTGGTGGATCGAGAACCATGTTATCACGCTAACACCGAGCAAGTGTCGAATAACGCGACGCATGGGACGCGCCGGACAAAAATTGGTATTTTTATAACAATAACATATAATTAAACGGACTGTAACAACTTTCCCCCTGTGGTTTTTTTTTCTTAAACAAATAATTTTTTGTCAAATAAAAATTTACTATTGAATTATATTACTAGAATTTGGTGTAGTACTATATAATAAACAAATTTTGAGTATCGAAATAATCTTAGTTTCCATTGGGGTGGGTTGTAATTACAAAAGAAAATCATGAAAAAAATGTACTTTTGATATCAAAAAACAGAAAACTGAAGATTATTCTTGATACCGTTTATTTATACTGGATATTATTACAAAGCTTATGGGGGTAATGATAATAGAATTTGTTTCTTGAGTTTCACAGTGTTACCATAATTGGTTATCAAGATATCCCCAATGTAACAACTTGCCCCTGTAACAACTAACTCCGCTCTCCCCTACATACAGTCCATTCGCCAACCGAATGTAATTTACGTTAATTTTTATTGTGGTAAACACTTGTGTTCCAAAATAGGTGTTAAAGATTCCTATATTCGTATCAAGAGTACATATAGTCAATCCGCCAACCGAATGTAATTTAAGTTAAATGAGCACTTATTACTATACTTATATTCTAAATATAGCTCTTAAAATTCATACATCCGTAGCAAGAGTACAAATAGTCAATTCGCCAACCGGATGTAATTTAAGTTAACGAGCACTTATTGCTATATTAATGTTCAAAGTGTAATTGTGTAATAATAATGTAATGGGATTACGATATGATGATAGTCACAGAACTTTATGATTTTAAACGATTAATGGATAGTTGAGTGGAAAATGAACAATTTGAATTTGTCTAATAGAGAGATAACTAATTCAGACAATCATACCGAATGCTGAGATAATCCAATATACATATACTGTATACGCATATACGCAAACTATATAAGCGCTCCCTTGAACAGTAATGGAAGAGTGTCTTGATGTTGACTGGCGTGGACGTTGTGCATGGGTCTTTTTCTGAAAGATTCTGTTGTTGGATCGATTCTGTATGGTGCTTATATAATATGATTTCTGTGTAATCCCTTCTTCTGATATTCATCGATGATACGTGATATTAAAGTATTGATATTCTTTCTTATTTTGGGCGGTGCGACAAAGGTAGCACTGGTAATTTATAGTTTTGTTTTGACCGACCGTCTTGATTGGAAAATT
>NC_042495.1:30889886-30893975 GCF_005508785.2 Acyrthosiphon pisum | reverse complement strand
AAATAATATTTTATTAAATAATTTAAAAAAAAATCTTTTTTCAAAATGATTTATCTGGTTATAAATGGTTAGTTTTATTGGACATTTTAAGTTATAGAAAATTGCTTCTCCAAAATAATCATTATTTGGCAAAAGAACGTTTTGGATTTCTACCCACCACATAGTCTTATATATATATTTGTACGTAAACATATTATGTTTCTTGGATTTTTTTAAAATTCTTGTGTATTAACCTTTGACCATCCATATAATTTTCATAGCTCTTTTTTGTGATTTGACATGATCAATCATGTCATTGACTTTTCTAGAAATATAAAAGCCATTGTGATATTTACACATAATAATTCGAGCATGATATTTTGATTAGATATTCCATCCATTAGGTACGGACAATTGAGTGTCAATCTTCGTTGTATCAGGCTGGATAATATATATTTTTATATTGCCACTGAGTTCACAAGTTTGTGTAGTTGATTAGAATGAAATATAAAAATAGGAACAAACTGAGATTGAACTATTGTATAATGTTATATAATTTTTATAGGCATACGAAATGTTGGTAATTTTAAAACCCTACTAATCGATATATGTAAGTATACATTAGATAGTAGTCATTTATAATGTTATATTTAAATATTTTATAATGCATTAATTGATTGTTGATGATTATATATATTAAAATAGGTAGGTGATACAAAAACGTATTAGTCATATAATCAAATATTATCTTATGGTAATAATGATAATACGTAAATCGATCCTTAGGTTGTTCTAATGTAAATGCATACCTATAGGCAAACACATAGTAACTATTAGAATCGTTACATTATTATTACATTTGATTATTTGAAGAAAACCTTTAATTTAATATATATATATATATATTTATAACTCTGCATCAGGGAAGAGGGAACTAATTTACTATGAAAAATCATTTACATTATTTCTGTATTTCTCAGTTATATAACGATCACATGTACTAACAATCGTAGAAGGAGAAAGAATGTACTTATGAGGCAGATTTAAAAATATACAGTTCATATAGTCAATTCGCCAACCGAATGCAATTTCAGTCAATGAGCACTTATTGTTATATTCATGTTTTAAATATAATTGTGTAAAAATAATGTAATGGACCTGTAGTAGGAGAAAAATAAACGGAAGGGCCATTTGTAGTAGGGGAAAAATAGGTGGAAAGGGGAAGGTGGTGATTTCAGGTGAGACGAGTAAATTATTATATTAAATACGGTGAAACAGAGCGATACGTAATGTACGGTGAATATGCGGGATTGATGACCTGTCTTCAATGGGCAAGGGATGCGTCTGGCGGACTGGTTGCCTGTGTCCTTCAAAGAAATGACAGTTCAATAATCCCTGCTACGACGTCAATACTGGGCAATGTGTCGCAGTAGGTTTATTTGTACGTGTATGTGTGTTTGTGTGTGTGTGCACGTGTCTGGAAGTCGTGTAAAATTATGTTGTTTGTTTCCACGTAATATCGTCCTACTACTGTGTTATACCTATCCGCCTAATGATGTTTGAATAAATATTCAACTCACTTACCTTGCGCGTAGATTGCTGCAGCTGGTCTCCCGAGTGGTTAGTTATTTCTTCGGGGTCGTGTTTGACAGTCGATATCACGATACCAATATATGTATCTTGGTTTATATAATCTGTAAAATTTCGTATACCTAACACTCTTTTATAATTGTGACTATTACCACGTGGTCTCAAGATTCATACATTCGTAGCAAGAGTACATACAGTCCATTCGCCAACCGAATGTAATTTACGTTAATTTTTATTGTGGTAAACACTTGTGTTCCAAAATAGGTGTTAAAGATTCCTATATTCGTATCAAGAGTACATATAGTCAATCCGCCAACCGAATGTAATTTAAGTTAAATGAGCACTTATTACTATACTTATATTCTAAATATAGCTCTTAAAATTCATACATCCGTAGCAAGAGTACAAATAGTCAATTCGCCAACCGGATGTAATTTAAGTTAACGAGCACTTATTGCTATATTAATGTTCAAAGTGTAATTGTGTAATAATAATGTAATGGGATTACGATATGATGATAGTCACAGAACTTTATGATTTTAAACGATTAATGGATAGTTGAGTGGAAAATGAACAATTTGAATTTGTCTAATAGAGAGATAACTAATTCAGACAATCATACCGAATGCTGAGATAATCCAATATACATATACTGTATACGCATATACG
The DNA here is from genome assembly GCF_005508785.2 of Acyrthosiphon pisum. Taxonomy (NCBI): domain Eukaryota; kingdom Metazoa; phylum Arthropoda; class Insecta; order Hemiptera; family Aphididae; genus Acyrthosiphon; species Acyrthosiphon pisum. The sequence continues at coordinate 30,891,737 of NC_042495.1, read as the reverse complement.
CAAACTATATAAGCGCTCCCTTGAACAGTAATGGAAGAGTGTCGTGATGTTGACTGGCGTGGACGTTGTGCATGGGTCTTTTTCTGAAAGATTCTGTTGTTGGATCGATTCTGTATGGTGCTTATATAATATGATTTCTGTGTAATCCCTTCTTCTGATATTCATCGATGAATACGTGATATTAAAGTATTGATATTCTTTCTTATTTTGGGCGGTGCGACAAAGGTAGCACTGGTAATTTATAGTTTTGTTTTGACCGAACGTCTTGATTGGAAAATTATCGTAGCGGTATTGTAGTATATAATATATATGTATATCAATACGTTAGAATGCATTCATGGTTTTATAATATACGGTGTCGTCTGGCGCCACTGATAATTGATTGTGTTGTTTTTACTAAACGTTTGATCGGGGAGGTGTAGAATATTATTTATGCGTTTCTTGTGTCGCGTGTATGTAAGATGAGTGCGTGTAATGTATACATGTACCTGATGCATACGTATATAATATGTATATCGGACCACCCGCATTCCATAATATGGTCCGTTGTCATTAGTTGTCTCGTGTTTTATTTCAAGTTTAAATATTATCTATTACACAGATACAAAACATAAACTCAAGACCATTACACATTCTGGCGATGCACCTGAAACAAGTGTTAACAGTAAGTATAAGTTACAAGTTACTTGCACCTAGTGTTATATTTAAATTTGTATAATGTATAACGTGCTTACATATAGACGATAAATTATATTACAATCGGTAATAGGTACAAATAAAAATACGCACTAATCATTAATCTTTTATAATATACGGTGTCGTCTGGCGCCGCTGACAATTATTGATTGTGTGGTTTTACTAAACGTTTGATCTGGGAGGTGTAGAATATTATTTATGCATTTCATGTGTCGCGTTTATGTAAGAGGAGTGCGTATAATGTATACATGTACCTGATGCGTACGTATATATGTATATCGGACCACCCGCATTCCATAATATGGTCCATTGTCATTAGTTGTTTCATGTTTTATTTCAAGTTTAAATATTATTTATTACACAGATCAAGGAAATAATATCAGAACCTTTACATCAGAAATATCTGTTGACAGTAAGTATAAGTTACAAGTTACTTGCACCTAGTGTTATATTTAAATTTATATAATGTATAATGTGTTTACATATAGACGATACATTATATTACAATAGGTAATAGGTACAAATAAAAATACGCACTAATCATTAATCTAATTATCAAATATGTATTAAGGATACATAAGCCGTAGAGCGATCCCTGAATTTGTACAATGTAAATTCAAACCTATCACCTATCACGTAGTTAATATTGTAATTATTGATATAATATGACATTTCATTAATTGGGAAGTGTGGAAATTGTCGTACTAAAATTAATCTTGGCATGATACTTGTAATAATGTAACTAAATAGGTACTAAATGCTACATCTTAAAAAATACGAAACGTATGAACTTAGAAGTTGTATGCGAAGCTCATACACTTAAATTTTGGAATAGTGGTTAATCTAATGACTTAGATGTACACTAAGAATCTTCCGATATTTTTATTTTAGAGAGTTTGTCAAACAGGGATCTTGAGATTCACTGTGGAAATTGAAACTTTTTTATTTGTTTAAATTGTTGTAATTGGATGCAGATTATAATAGACAATAGTCAAACTAAAAATATATATCATTTCTTTTTTGGATATAAATGGTTGTTATTGGTTACTCGGGTAGATCGTGTACAAGCATGCATATTATTATCCAGCTTACGCCCCCGAATAAATATACTTTACCTTAAAACCATATGTATTTGTATAGCTTATATACTCAAAA
>NC_042495.1:30878391-30889786 GCF_005508785.2 Acyrthosiphon pisum | reverse complement strand
TTATTAAATATTACCAATACGGCTACTCGGCAGTCGGACAGTGTGTATATTATTATCTCGAGACAGGAGCTTATGAACTCTCCGTCACCATAATATGTATACATTAAACATTTTTTTTTAATTACCAAAATATTACATGAGGGATTTTAATCGTGAATTGCATTTGATCTGGCTGATCAATCATGCATACAATCGAATTTTCCACATTGCCTACCGGGGTGTGGCCGAGTTGCACTTACTGTATCGAGTTACACCCAAAATGAGTTGTACAATCAACATTTTTTTTTAGTACTGTCGTCTTCTCCGTACAACAAAGTGTGCGGGAAAAGCTAGTTATTTATAAAAATTATTATGACTTTAATTTGATTTTTCCATATTATAATTAACATTTAACAACCCGATTGTGAGTTGATAATTGTTATTACGTCTTCAGTGTCGGTAAAAATTGGATGTTCTTTTAAATTCTCAATTATCTATCTCCCAATTTTGTTGAAATTCAAAAATTAATACCCGTAGACACTTGGAATTCATATCATAAGTTTATTTTATTAATTCCTATGCTCGATAAAGTTTTCAAAATATATTGACTGTTTTCGAAATTTTCAGTTTTTAATTTTTTTCTTCATACGTCGAGAAAAGTTATATATATATGATACGTAGTTACTATAGCAGTTGAAAAATATTTAAATAGTAACTATATCATAACAGTAGCCTTATATTAAATGTCCATTTTTTTTTTTTTACCCAATAAATAAAATTTCATTGAGATATATAGAAAACGAAAATCTCCGTAAACATTTCGAAAACAGTCAATATATTTTGAAAATTTTACCACAAATTGGAATTGTACTTGAAAAGGGATTGAAAATAATATAAATTTCAAGCGTCTACCGACTCTTATGGTGGTTTATAAACAATAATCTGTATCGAAAGATATGCAGATATTATTAAGTAAACACACTAGGTATACAAAAACAATTTAACATGTGTTCCAAACTACGAAAGAAACATATAACCAGCATTTACTACTAAAATGCAATGAAAAATGTGATAAATGTTCATAGAGTGAATCACATTGCGAGTTCCAAATAATTGATCATTGAAATATTGAATTCAAATTGATCATATCAATTACAGTGACTCACTCAGTGACGAGAGGCACTCTCGAAACATATAAAATAACAAATAATTAATAGATGATATTATGTTTATGGGCTGGATACAACTTTTTATTTCATTTTTAAAAGTTATCATTGTTGCGTTACAGCACGTTGACCCCATGCACCGGAGAAAATAACAAGTAGACCACGTTTGTTGTATAAATATGCAATATTGTATATTTGTATACAGGGATCAAAATTTCCGAAAAAAAACGGGAAAAAACCGGGGTTTTTTTCGGGAAAATTGTGAAAAATTGTTTTCATTTAAAATTTCCGGAAAAAATGGTTTTTCATGAAAAATTTGAAAACAAATGATTTTTTTTTCTAAAGAACTGAAAAAGTAATGTATAGTGGAAACAATCTAATATATAATGATATTTGATACTTTATAATCATATTAAATGTATATTATATATACCATACCGCTCATATCTAACTTAAAGTCTGTAGTGGATAAATCTAGAGGATTCTATACTTGATTTATAAATAATTATAATTTGTGATATTTACTACTAAAGTACTAACTATTAAGTATTTACTAAATAGTTATTTTTTATTAGTTATTAATATTATTTTATATTTAAATATATATTTCATATATTTTATTACCAACTCACTAAGTTTGGAAATATAAAAACTATCAAATAGTTACTATAGTTATGATTCACCACTCACCAGTCACTGTGATATAATTTATAAACCTATCAGCCAGTTACTATAATACGTTATTAGTTATTACAAATATAAATAGACAAAACAAGTATACAATTCTTCATATTTTAAAATTCAGGTGATTTATTTTCGGGGAGATACACTGTCACACATAAATACCAATTTGATATGGAACTACGTTATTTTTAAAACGAATATTGAAATATCCATATTAATATTTTAAATTTTAAGACAATAATACAATGGTAACCGTATTGGCAAATGTGAAATGACAATGACAGGTTTCCTTATCTATTTTTTAAAATGTATTTTTTTTACACAGATTATATGAATTTTTAAGTTTAAAAATTTTTTTTTTTCCGAAAACTGGTTTTTTTTGGAAATGTATTATTTTAATATTCTCTAATTTTTCACGTTTTCCGAGGCTCTGGGAAAAAAAACCGTATTTTCCCGACTTTTTCCGGCATATTGATCCCTATTTGTATATATATATATATATATATATAATATCATATATTATATAGATGAATATTATAATGTCTGTCTGTAGTTATTATAGACCCAAAATGTACTAGACTTTTTTCAGTAAAAGTTATATCAATAGATTCCTATTGAGAATTGGAGGGTGTTTATAAAATTATTTTTAGACAGCTAAAGGGTAGCTCACATTATGTGGATATTTAACATTGGAGTAGGGTCTAGTAGAACACAAGACAACTTTCATGTAACAGTCCTATTTCGAATTTTCTGAATCTTGTATTCTTATGTTTATATCTTACCTATATAGGTTTTACGAACCTACTACGAAATATTATAAACATACATATTTTTAAAAACTATTTTAATTAATGTTTAGATACGATTTAACTAATGATTAAATATTTTAATTTAGCGTCAAAAAAAAAAAAAAAAATAACAAAAAGAAAGTATTCATAGAAAGTATTCAAGACGAATACACGAAACTAAACCAGCATACGGCCTTCGACCGATGGACCGACAGCAAAGAAGTAATAACAATTATAAACAGATTTCAATCGGGTTATTAAATATTACCAATACGGCTACTCGGCAGTCGGACAGTGTGTATATTATTATCTCGAGACAGGAGCTTATGAACTCTCCGTCACCATAATATGTATACATTAAACATTTTTTTTTAATTACCAAAATATTACATGAGGGATTTTAATCGTGAATTGCATTTGATCTGGCTGATCAATCATGCATACAATCGAATTTTCCACATTGCCTACCGGGGTGTGGCCGAGTTGCACTTACTGTATCGAGTTACACCCAAAATGAGTTGTACAATCAACATTTTTTTTTAGTACTGTCGTCTTCTCCGTACAACAAAGTGTGCGGGAAAAGCTAGTTATTTATAAAAATTATTATGACTTTAATTTGATTTTTCCATATTATAATTAACATTTAACAACCCGATTGTGAGTTGATAATTGTTATTACGTCTTCAGTGTCGGTAAAAATTGGATGTTCTTTTAAATTCTCAATTATCTATCTCCCAATTTTGTTGAAATTCAAAAATTAATACCCGTAGACACTTGGAATTCATATCATAAGTTTATTTTATTAATTCCTATGCTCGATAAAGTTTTCAAAATATATTGACTGTTTTCGAAATTTTCAGTTTTTAATTTTTTTCTTCATACGTCGAGAAAAGTTATATATATATGATACGTAGTTACTATAGCAGTTGAAAAATATTTAAATAGTAACTATATCATAACAGTAGCCTTATATTAAATGTCCATGTTTTTTTTTTACCCAATAAATAAAATTTCATTGAGATATATAGAAAACGAAAATTTCCGTAAACATTTCGAAAACAGTCAATATATTTTGAAAATTTTACCACAAATTGGAATTGTACTTGAAAAGGGATTGAAAATTATATAAATTTCAAGCGTCTACCGACTCTTATGGTGGTTTATAAACAATAACCTGTATCGAAAGATATGCAGATATTATTAAGTAAACACACTAGGTATACAAAAACAATTTAACATGTGTTCCAAACTACGAAAGAAACATATAACCAGCATTTACTACTAAAATGCAATGAAAAATGTGATAAATGTTCATAGAGTGAATCACATTGCGAGTTCCAAATAATTGATCATTGAAATATTGAATTCAAATTGATCATATCAATTACAGTGACTCACTCAGTGACGAGAGGCACTCTCGAAACATATAAAATAACAAATAATTAATAGATGATATTATGTTTATGGGCTGGATACAACTTTTTATTTCATTTTTAAAAGTTATCATTGTTGCGTTACAGCACGTTGACCCCATGCACCGGAGAAAATAACAAGTAGACCACGTTTGTTGTATAAATATGCAATATTGTATATTTGTATACAGGGATCAAAATTTCCGAAAAAAAAACGGGAAAAAACCGGGGTTTTTTTCGGGAAAATTGTGAAAAAATGTTTTCATTTAAAATTTCCGGAAAAAATGGTTTTTCATGAAAAATTTGAAAACAAATGATTTTTTTTTCTAAAGAACTGAAAAAGTAATGTATAGTGGAAACAATCTAATATATAATGATATTTGATACTTTATAATCATATTAAATGTATATTATATATACCATACCGCTCATATCTAACTTAAAGTCTGTAGTGGATAAATCTAGAGGATTCTATACTTGATTTATAAATAATTATAATTTGTGATATTTACTACTAAAGTACTAACTATAAAGTATTTACTAAATAGTTATTTTTTATTAGTTATTAATATTATTTTATATTTAAATATATATTTCATATATTTTATTACCAACTCACTAAGTTTGGAAATATAAAAACTATCAAATAGTTACTATAGTTATGATTCACCACTCACCAGTCACTGTAATATAATTTATAAACCTATCAGTCAGTTACTATAATACGTTATTAGTTATTACAAATATAAATAGACAAAACAAGTATACAATTCTTCATATTTTAAAATTCAGGTGATTTATTTTCGGGGAGATACACTGTCACACATAAATACCAATTTGATATGGAACTACGTTATTTTTAAAACGAATATTGAAATATCCATATTAATATTTTAAATTTTAAGACAATAATACAATGGTAACCGTATTGGCAAATGTGAAATGACAATGACAGGTTTCCTTATCTATTTTTTAAAATGTATTTTTTTTACACAGATTATATGAATTTTTAAGCTTAAAAATTTTTTTTTTTCCGAAAACTGGTTTTTTTTGGAAATGTATTATTTTAATATTCTCTAATTTTTCACGTTTTCCGAGGCTCTGGGAAAAAAAACCGTTTTTTCCCGACTTTTTCCGGCATATTGATCCCTATTTGTATATATATATATATATATATATAATATAATATATTATATAGATGAATATTATAATGTCTGTCTGTAGTTATTATAGACCCAAAATGTACTAGACTTTTTTCAGTAAAAGTTATATCAATAGATTCCTATTGAGAATTGGAGGGTGTTTATAACATTATTTTTAGACGGCTAAAGGGTAGCTCACATTATGTGGATATTTAACATTGGAGTAGGGTCTAGTAGAACACAAGACAACTTTCATGTAACAGTCCTATTTCGAATTTTCTGAATCTTGTATTCTTATGTTTATATCTTACCTATATAGGTTTTACGAACCTACTACGAAATATTATAAACATACATATTTTTAAAAACTATTTTAATTAATGTTTAGATACGATTTAACTAATGATTAAATATTTTAATTTAGCGTCAAAAAAAAAAAAAAAAATAACAAAAAGAAAGTATTCATAGAAAATATTCAAGACGAATACACGAAACTAAACCAGCATACGGCCTTCGACCGATGGACCGACAGCAAAGAAGTAATAACAATTATAAACAGATTTCAATCGGGTTATTAAATATTACCAATACGGCTACTCGGCAGTCGGACAGTGTGTATATTATTATCTCGAGACAGGAGCTTATGAACTCTCCGTCACCATAATATGTATACATTAAACATTTTTTTTTAATTACCAAAATATTACATGAGGGATTTTAATCGTGAATTGCATTTGATCTGGCTGATCAATCATGCATACAATCGAATTTTCCACATTGCCTACCGGGGTGTGGCCGAGTTGCACTTACTGTATCGAGTTACACCCAAAATGAGTTGTACAATCAACATTTTTTTTTAGTACTGTCGTCTTCTCCGTACAACAAAGTGTGCGGGAAAAGCTAGTTATTTATAAAAATTATTATGACTTTAATTTGATTTTTCCATATTATAATTAACATTTAACAACCCGATTGTGAGTTGATAATTGTTATTACGTCTTCAGTGTCGGTAAAAATTGGATGTTCTTTTAAATTCTCAATTATCTATCTCCCAATTTTGTTGAAATTCAAAAATTAATACCCGTAGACACTTGGAATTCATATCATAAGTTTATTTTATTAATTCCTATGCTCGATAAAGTTTTCAAAATATATTGACTGTTTTCGAAATTTTCAGTTTTTAATTTTTTTCTTCATACGTCGAGAAAAGTTATATATATATGATACGTAGTTACTATAGCAGTTGAAAAATATTTAAATAGTAACTATATCATAACAGTAGCCTTATATTAAATGTCCATGTTTTTTTTTTACCCAATAAATAAAATTTCATTGAGATATATAGAAAACGAAAATTTCCGTAAACATTTCGAAAATAGTCAATATATTTTGAAAATTTTACCACAAATTGGAATTGTACTTGAAAAGGGATTGAAAATAATATAAATTTCAAGCGTCTACCGACTCTTATGGTGGTTTATAAACAATAATCTGTATCGAAAGATATGCAGATATTATTAAGTAAACACACTAGGTATACAAAAACAATTTAACATGTGTTCCAAACTACGAAAGAAACATATAACCAGCATTTACTAGTATAATGCAATGAAAAATGTGATAAATGTTCATAGAGTGAATCACATTGCGAGTTCCAAATAATTGATCATTGAAATATTGAATTCAAATTGATCATATCAATTACAGTGACTCACTCAGTGACGAGAGGCACTCTCGAAACATATAAAATAACAAATAATTAATAGATGATATTATGTTTATGGGCTGGATACAACTTTTTATTTCATTTTTAAAAGTTATCATTGTTGCGTTACAGCACGTTGACCCCATGCACCGGAGAAAATAACAAGTAGACCACGTTTGTTGTATAAATATGCAATATTGAATATTTGTATACAGAGATCAAAATTTCCGAAAAAAAACGGGAAAAAACCGGGGTTTTTTTCGGGAAAATTGTGAAAAATTGTTTTCATTTAAAATTTCCGGAAAAAATGGTTTTTCATGAAAAATTTGAAAACAAATGATTTTTTTTTCTAAAGAACTGAAAAAGTAATGTATAGTGGAAACAATCTAATATATAATGATATTTGATACTTTATAATCATATTAAATGTATATTATATATACCATACCGCTCATATCTAACTTAAAGTCTGTAGTGGATAAATCTAGAGGATTCTATACTTGATTTATAAATAATTATAATTTGTGATATTAACTACTAAAGTACTAACTATTAAGTATTTACTAAATAGTTATTTTTTATTAGTTATTAATATTATTTTATATTTAAATATATATTTCATATATTTTATTACCAACTCACTAAGTTTGGAAATATAAAAACTATCAAATAGTTACTATAGTTATGATTCACCACTCACCAGTCACTGTAATATAATTTATAAACCTATCAGCCAGTTACTATAATACGTTATTAGTTATTACAAATATAAATAGACAAAACAAGTATACAATTCTTCACATTTTAAAATTCAGGTGATTTATTTTCGGGGAGATACACTGTCACACATAAATACCAATTTGATATGGAACTACGTTATTTTTAAAACGAATATTGAAATATCCATATTAATATTTTAAATTTTAAGACAATAATACAATGGTAACCGTATTGGCAAATGTGAAATGACAATGACAGGTTTCCTTATCTATTTTTTAAAATGTATTTTTTTTACACAGATTATATGAATTTTTAAGCTTAAAAATTTTTTTTTTTCCGAAAACTGGTTTTTTTTGGAAATGTATTATTTTAATATTCTCTAATTTTTCACGTTTTCCGAGGCTCTGGGAAAAAAAACCGTTTTTTCCCGACTTTTTCCGGCATATTGATCCCTATTTGTATATATATATATATATATATAATATAATATATTATATAGATGAATATTATAATGTCTGTCTGTAGTTATTATAGACCCAAAATGTACTAGACTTTTTTCAGTAAAAGTTATATCAATAGATTCCTATTGAGAATTGGAGGGTGTTTATAACATTATTTTTAGACAGCTAAAGGGTAGCTCACATTATGTGGATATTTAACATTGGAGTAGGGTCTAGTAGAACACAAGACAACTTTCATGTAACAGTCCTATTTCGAATTTTCTGAATCTTGTATTCTTATGTTTATATCTTACCTATATAGGTTTTACGAACCTACTACGAAATATTATAAACTCACATATTTTTAAAAACTATTTTAATTAATGTTTAAATACGATTTAACTAATGATTAAATATTTTAATTTAGCGTCAAAAATAAAAAAAAAAATAACAAAAAGAAAGTATTCATAGAAAGTATTCAAGACGAATACACGAAACTAAACCAGCATACGGCCTTCGACCGATGGACCCACAGCAAAGAAGTAATAACAATTATAAACAGATTTCAATCGGGTTATTAAATATTACCAATACGGCTACTCGGCAGTCGGACAGTGTGTATATTATTATCTCGAGACAGGAGCTTATGAACTCTCCGTCACCATAATATGTATACATTGAACATTTTTTTTTAATTACCAAAATATTACATGAGGGATTTTAATCGTGAATTGCATTTGATCTGGCTGATGATCAATCATGCATACAATCGAATTTTCCACATTGCCTACCGGGGTGTGGCCGAGTTGCACTTACTGTATCGAGTTACACCCAAAATGAGTTGTACAATCAACATTTTTTTTTTAGTACTGTCGTCTTCTCCGTACAACAAAGTGCGCGTGAAAAGCTAGTTATTTATAAAAATAATTATGACTTTAATTTGATTTTTCCATATTATAATTAACATTTAACCACCCGATTGTGAGTTGATAATTGTTATTACGTCTTCAGTGTCGGTAAAAATTGGATGTTCTTTTAAATTCTCAATTATCTATGTTCCAATTTTGTTGAAATTCAAAAATTAATACCCGTAGACACTTGGAACTCATATCATAAGTTTATTTTATTAATTCCTATGCTCGATAAAGTTTTCAAAATATATTGACTGTTTTCGAAATTTTCAGTTTTTAATTTTTTTCTTCATACGTCGAGAAAAGTTATATATATATATATATATATATGATACGTAGTTACTATAGCAGTTGAAAAATATCTAAATAGTAACTATATCATAACAGTAGCCTTATATTAAATGTCCATGTTTTTTTTTTACCCAATAAATAAAATTTCATTGAGATATATAGAAAACGAAAATTTCCGTAAACATTTCGAAAATAGTCAATATATTTTGAAAATTTTACCACAAATTGGAATTGTACTTGAAAAGGGATTGAAAATAATATAAATTTCAAGCGTCTACCGACTCTTATGGTGGTTTATAAACAATAATCTGTATCGAAAGATATGCAGATATTATTAAGTAAACACACTAGGTATACAAAAACAATTTAACATGTGTTCCAAACTACGAAAGAAACATATAACCAGCATTTACTAGTATAATGCAATGAAAAATGTGATAAATGTTCATAGAGTGAATCACATTGCGAGTTCCAAATAATTGATCATTGAAATATTGAATTCAAATTGATCATATCAATTACAGTGACTCACTCAGTGACGAGAGGCACTCTCGAAACATATAAAATAACAAATAATTAATAGATGATATTATGTTTATGGGCTGGATACAACTTTTTATTTCATTTTTAAAAGTTATCATTGTTGCATTACAGCACGTTGACCCCATGCACCGGAGAAAATAACAAGTTGACCACGTTTGTTGTATAAATATGCAATATTGTATATTTGTATACAGGGATCAAAATTTCCGAAAAAAAAACGGGAAAAAACCGGGGTTTTTTTCGGGAAAATTGTGAAAAAATGTTTTCATTTAAAATTTCCGGAAAAAATGGTTTTTCATGAAAAATTTGAAAACAAATGATTTTTTTTTCTAAAGAACTGAAAAAGTAATGTATAGTGGAAACAATCTAATATATAATGATATTTGATACTTTATAATCATATTAAATGTATATTATATATACCATACCGCTCATATCTAACTTAAAGTCTGTAGTGGATAAATCTAGAGGATTCTATACTTGATTTATAAATAATTATAATTTGTGATATTAACTACTAAAGTACTAACTATTAAGTATTTACTAAATAGTTATTTTTTATTAGTTATTAATATTATTTTATATTTAAATATATATTTCATATATTTTATTACCAACTCACTAAGTTTGGAAATATAAAAACTATCAAATAGTTACTATAGTTATGATTCACCACTCACCAGTCACTGTGATATAATTTATAAACCTATCAGCCAGTTACTATAATACGTTATTAGTTATTACAAATATAAATAGACAAAACAAGTATACAATTCTTCATATTTTAAAATTCAGGTGATTTATTTTCGGGGAGATACACTGTCACACATAAATACCAATTTGATATGGAACTACGTTATTTTTAAAACGAATATTGAAATATCCATATTAATATTTTAAATTTTAAGACAATAATACAATGGTAACCGTATTGGCAAATGTGAAATGACAATGACAGGTTTCCTTATCTATTTTTTAAAATGTATTTTTTTTACACAGATTATATGAATTTTTAAGTTTAAAAATTTTTTTTTTTCCGAAAACTGGTTTTTTTTGGAAATGTATTATTTTAATATTCTCTAATTTTTCACGTTTTCCGAGGCTCTGGGAAAAAAAACCGTTTTTTCCCGACTTTTTCCGGCATATTGATCCCTATTTGTATATATTTATATATATATATAATATAATATATTATATAGATGAATATTATAATGTCTGTCTGTAGTTATTATAGACCCAAAATGTACTAGACTTTTTTCAGTAAAAGTTATATCAATAGATTCCTATTGAGAATTGGAGGGTGTTTATAACATTATTTTTAGACGGCTAAAGGGTTGCTCACATTATGTGGATATTTAACATTGGAGTAGGGTCTAGTAGAACATAAGACAACTTTCATGTAACAGTCCTATTTCGAATTTTCTGAATCTTGTATTCTTATGTTTATATCTTACCTATATAGGTTTTACGAACCTACTACGAAATATTATAAACATACATATTTTTAAAAACTATTTTAATTAATGTTTAGATACGATTTAACTAATGATTAAATATTTTAATTTAGCGTCAAAAAAAAAAAAAAAAATAACAAAAAGAAAGTATCATAGAAAG
>NC_042495.1:30877338-30878341 GCF_005508785.2 Acyrthosiphon pisum | reverse complement strand
CCTTCTCACTCACCCAACTCATCGTCGATTAAAACGAGGTCCTACACTAAGACACTTCTCAACATCCAAAAATTCACTCTACACATGCGCTTCTTTCAGATAACTCTACGACCTCTCAGTGACTTATAGTTATTAAATTATTGTAAATATGTAAAATATATAAGAATATTATTGTAATCATATTGTTACTTCTGTATATCTTAAAATTGTTAATTATCCTTAATACTTAAAAATATTTTAATTATGATGTTAAAACCTGTTAAAACTAAAAAGTATGACTAGATATAGATAGCCTTACTTAGGCTAGGAATGTCTTAGTTTATAAAAAAAAAAAAAAAATAGATTCAAAGATTCTCATATTATGTTGTAATATAAGTAGAAATTGAAAAAAAAACGTTGAGCCTACATCCATAATATTTTTTGTTCTGAAACAACATGACGTGTCGATCATTTTTTTTTAAGTAACAATACAATTGGAAATAACAGATAATTCTGAGGAGTATTTGGGACATATCAGTGAAAAAATTGTTAAATTATTTATATGACACGCTAAAAAACTGTGAAATTTAAACAAAATACTCTCAGTGGACTCAGTGGATTCAGTGACAAAAATATAAAAAAAGAACACATCGGTAGTCAACCAGCATACGTAAAATTAAGTTTTTACTGTCAAAATTAAAATTAACTAATAATTGGGCGGTACTTAAATCAGGATAATGGACATGAAAATAATGAATGTCTTTGCGTGTTGATATGAGGACATCAGCGTCACGAATAGAAGTACCAGTAAGTGAAGATCCACCACAATGATAAATATTATAATTAAATAAGCCCAATTCATGTTCATAACAACAATCATTTCACCCAGGTCTCAGTCAATACTAAAAATACATAATTAATAGGAGCAACATTGCATTTAAATCAAACGGTTTAGAACTTAAGGCTCTACATATTTGATAAAACCAATTTACGTAGATCAGTAAAATTACATTATTTATTATTG
>NC_042495.1:30875997-30877288 GCF_005508785.2 Acyrthosiphon pisum | reverse complement strand
AAGTAAAAAGCCCAACGAGTGAACACAGTGAATATTTTTACATTTAAGTTTGATAAAAGGTAAAATCACTCTTATATCTAAGACGAACACACGCACTAATTTGAACTGTAAGTTTTGATATATCATTATGGGTTAGTAAGACGGAAAAACCATTCATAAGCCGGTACGAAAGTTTCTCAAGTAACCCCCAATCAATTGACATATTGAACTATGTACTCTTGAACGTTGTGTAATAATAAATTGTTTTCAATATTATTTTAAAATCAAAATTACAGAATAACAAATTTTTATACTAAATACTGTAGAAATATGATTACGTTGAGCGAAACTCAATGTATTTATAAGAGAAAGATGTTGTGTATACTGTAAAGTAAAATCAAATTACTTACCATAGCATTTGACTAATCTATCAAATTCTATATAATAAAATTAAAAAATGTATTAGGTATTTTACCAACAAAACGAGAGCAAGATAGTTTACAACATCTAAGAGAACGTCACAACCACTGACAAACTTACATGCGTAGTAAAATATTAATATATAGGCATTTGTTTAAGAATAATATCTTTATCATTAAGTTTTATTTTCAGTTAATTATAGAATTAAAAACACAAAATTTGTTCTATAGAACATAAATTTGCTATTAAAAGATATCTACGTTTGTGATCTCATGTGGTTATGCCAAGGTACTCCTAATAAATAATATGACATAGATTATTGTTCTAATCGAGAAATAATTATCACAATACTATACAGGATGTCATTGTATGCGGGGTTTTTTAAAAGATTATGGATCAGTCACATTGTATTTCGTTAAGATGAATAAAGACGTGTTTCTTTATTTTTAACATGCAAATTTTTTATAACAATTTCAAAATTTTTAAACATGCATGTGTATCAATAGGAAAATCAACTTTATTTTTTCAAACGGTAACTATACAATATTTTTGAATGGATTCCGGTAAAGCTAAATGGTATTCGATTGTTGACATTATTGCCTTAGGTATGTAAGGAGGTTAAATAATTTGTGTAATAAAAAAAGTGCAATGTTTTGTGGTGCTCTTCTCGTAGTGGGATAAACTTGAAATTTGAACCATATAGGTTCTCTATATTGAATGATATAGCATGCGAAGTATGAATTTAGGAGTTTAAATTCATAACCCTTCATATTTTTTTAGTTTTTGATATTTACATTTTATTTTGAATTTTTCCTATCTTAAATTCCTATGATACTTCTCTTACAATAGCATTCATTTGGAATCTTTTATTATGCGGCTAAGGTTAATACCT
>NC_042495.1:30857563-30874313 GCF_005508785.2 Acyrthosiphon pisum | reverse complement strand
CAAAAAAAATACTCTATCCTAATTTCAAACAAATTATACGCCCAGTTCTTACCTACGCTTGCCCGATATGGGGTAATTGTGCTTCTTCGCACATCAAAAAAATGCAAATTGTCCAAAACAAAGTCCTCAGAATAATTTAAAATGCCCCATGGTTTGTCAGAAATGCAAATCTCCATAAAGACTTTCAAATCCAAGAAATCAAAGATTATATAAAAACATTAGTAAAAAATTTTCACTGCTCCCTTCCAAACTTATCAGGTGCGATTCACTATAACCTTCTCACTCACCCAACTCATCGTCGATTAAAACGAGGTCGTCCCCACGACCTCCTACACTAAGACACTTCTCAACATCCAAAAATTCACTCTACACATGCGCTTCTTTCAGATAACTCTACGACCTCTCAGTGACTTATAGTTATTAAATTATTGTAAATATGTAAAATATATAAGAATATTATTGTAATCATATTGTTACTTCTGTATATCTTAAAATTGTTAATTATCCTTAATACTTAAAAATATTTTAATTATGATGTTAAAACCTGTTAAAACTAAAAAGTATGACTAGATATAGATAGCCTTACTTAGGCTAGGAATGTCTTAGTTTATAAAAAAAAAAAAAAAAATAGATTCAAAGATTCTCATATTATGTTGTAATATAAGTAGAAATTGAAAAAAAAACGTTGAGCCTACATCCATAATATTTTTTGTTCTGAAACAACATGACGTGTCGATCATTTTTTTTTAAGTAACAATACAATTGGAAATAACAGATAATTCTGAGGAGTATTTGGGACATATCAGTGAAAAAATTGTTAAATTATTTATATGACACGCTAAAAAACTGTGAAATTTAAACAAAATACTCTCAGTGGACTCAGTGGATTCAGTGACAAAAATATAAAAAAAGAACACATCGGTAGTCAACCAGCATACGTAAAATTAAGTTTTTACTGTCAAAATTAAAATTAACTAATAATTGGGCGGTACTTAAATCAGGATAATGGACATGAAAATAATGAATGTCTTTGCGTGTTGATATGAGGACATCAGCGTCACGAATAGAAGTACCAGTAAGTGAAGATCCACCACAATGATAAATATTATAATTAAATAAGCCCAATTCATGTTCATAACAACAATCATTCACCCAGGTCTCAGTCAATACTAAAAATACATAATTAATAGGAGCAACATTGCATTTAAAATCAAACGGTTTAGAACTTAAGCCTCTACATATTTGATAAAACCAATTTACGTAGATCAGTAAAATTACATTATTTATTATTGCATTGATATTCGAGGAATGTAAACAATTGTGCAAGTGATAATTGGATCACCTTAACTAGAAGTAAGATAAAAGTATAAAAGTATTAGAAAATATTATATAAGAATAAATAGTAAATATATTGTAATAAAAGTACTTCATGAATATCAGTGGTACTAGATAATAGTTTCCATGGAACAATTTAAATAAATTACACCCCCTCTCCGATCATTCCAGGCAAACAAATCAAAACGACGTGGTGACACTGAGGAAAGTATTTGGAACAAATCTATTATTATTTCGACTACTCTTCGTGCACACGGACACAAAAAGTTTAAAAAAATTTAAAAAAACACATCATTGTAAATTCAATTCATCATGCTACTCATAATATAAAAAAAAAAAAATAGATTTTTGATATTATTGCATTGCTGTAAGAAGAATAAATTGTACATTACGATAACTGCGAATTATTGTAAGCCGAAAAAACAGCTAACGGCTAACTAAACAAACAACTTTTGGTTACATAATTTTTTTGTAGTACCTATTCAAATGAATGCGCGTTCTACATAAAAAAAATGTGGCGACGAGCAGGTGTTTACTACTGGCGACAAAATATATTTGATAGGAATAAGAAAATTAATGTCCCGAAAATAATTACAAAATTTGAAAAAAAAAAAAACTATGAACACTACAGATAAATTAGTTAGGTCCTCCATATTTCCATATTATGTATAATGAGAATTGTTCTAATATAGGCGCTTATAAATTAAAAGAAGTTTACTCTCTAATTTATTTATGATGAGATTTATTATATCTATTTGAAAATATTAAAGATCGATGTACACTTTTATAAATAATGAGCGGAGCGATGAATGTATTGATTTTACAATTATGTGTGTTTTTTATTTTTATTTATCCAGTATACAACATTTCTACCAGAAGAAGTGCTTCGATTTCAACATAATATGTATTATTTTATAGTACCTTATCTTTAAGCAAATTGGACCAAGTTGGTACTTTAGAGAGGTCAATAATATATTGTTGTTTACATGATATGCACAGTACAGTTGTAACGATACAGATTACTGACTAGTCATTTATGTCGAACTCGGTTAATTTGCTTAGATAGACAGAACACAGGAACGTAGAGTACGAGCCTATATATAGTATTCGCACCCACAGTCAGTCGAGTTAGAATCGCGGAGTAGAGACTATATCCACCAGCAATCATATCTACATATTAAATCGCATAATAATTTACCTGACAGATAAATCATAATAAATCAATATTGTTCAACTCGTACTCCGCTACTCCTGTGATCTTAAATAAACTACCCTCAACAACAGGGTTACTCAGGTTTAGTGTACTGTATAATAATATAACTATTTTAGACATTTAATTGTGTTAGTTTATGAACGCAGGTCATAAGTTTCTAGGACCTGTAAAATATAACTTAGAAAACTTTATTTATATCAGTCCAACAACCCGGTTCTCAAGACCGGTTCGTGTAGAGGGAATAGCCAACCATCTACTCCTTAACTGGATAGGATTAGGTATAAATATCGACAGCCACTTGGTTTAAATAGCCAAGGAGGTGTGTTGCACAGTGCTGTATAACTGCTCGTGGTAGCTGATAACTGTAATTTGTAGACGGTAATCGATATTGTGAAGTATCAAATTGAAACCAAACTTAACACATATTATATTTAATTGACCCGACATCTAATTTAGAGGAAGGCGGTGTCCCATTTTAGATTCTGATTGGGGTGAGGGATCTAGTGGTTTTACAATGGTGTTTTTTTTGTTTTATCCCGTATACAAAATTTCTATAAGAAGGAGGCTTCGGTTTCAACGTTTCATATCTAACGCATTGTTTGTCACCTGAGCAACGAATAAAAATGTAGGTATAATATTATAATATTTAATTCAATTTAAAGGCTATAATAAATAATATAAATATAAATAATCAATACTGAGAAACCGTCTCACTCAGAATCGTTTTTCTTTTAGAATGATGTTATATCATTGAATTCAAGTTTAATAGAATCTATTATACATTGAGCCACTTGTAACTTGCTGTACAGCAGAGTGACATCCACTCACCCGCTTTTTATTTTTTTAATATTTGTGTCTCTTACCGCCATCTGAGGCACTAAACTTATTCGGTTATCTTCAACAGTATCTTGTTCGATGGGAACGTGAATCTAGTTGTTGCATTCGGGAGGTCAAAATTTAAAATTTAAAGACTGGAATATTTTTTGCAAAAACGCTCTTCGACAAAAGCAATTTTTTTTTGTAATTTCAAACAAAATGACCGTATATACGACTATACGTGACATCTTCACTGGTTGTTTATATTTTATTTTTCTATTTTTTTATTTAATTTTGAAAATAAAAATATATACTATCAATAAAATTGTATTTGTTGGGTAAAATAGCGTCAATATTTAATACAAGGCTCCTGATAAGTATATTTTTAAAATAGCAGTTAAAAATATTATAAACCATGGCCACATTTTTTTTTTTTAAAACATTTAATGTTTGAATTTTGACAACATTTGTCAAATTTAAAATTTAATAATTATTTTGTAGCCAAAATCGTATAAAATGTTCAACTTTTATAACTAAGGATCGAAAATTTAAAACAAGGTTTTATGTAGGTAAATAGGTTATATATAAATTACTTTATTCTCAATCATATATCATCAAAAATACTTAGTACTTAATGTCATAGGCTGACTGACCGATACCTACTGTATGGCAGAGAGACACTCACTTGCCGACCTTTTTTATATCGAGTTTTACAAGTTCGTTGTTTTTAATTAATGTAGCATCTCGGTGTTGTGCTTGGTTCTTAGTCCCAGTGCAGTGGCAAAATTCCGATATTTTGTTGATCACACGCGTTTTGAGGCATTCGGTCATTACGTTTCCTAGTTTGATTAATACCACATACTTCTGGTAATATATTATTTGACCCCACGTGTAGATAACATTTCAGTTTTCTTGTGCTTGCGTCTCACTTTTTTTTTTCAGTCGACTATTGTTTGGGTTAAAAATTTAAAAAAATTAATAAAAAGTTATTGAAACTCAACTGTATTATTATTAACAAACCTTTTTAATTATGAATTTGTTATATAGGTATATTCTGGTTTTGAAACGGAAAACGATTTTTCATATTTCAAAACCTAAAATAAGGTTCCGAAATTGTTGGCTCATGGACCCAAGGGTCGTGCCCTTCCCTCTGGACCCCAAAAATACGAATTTAACTGCAGGTATTTTATAAAAATATGTCAGTATGGTACCTACATTGCACAGACCTAAAATAGAGGTATCGTGTAAAAATATATAATAATGTACCAAATCTGGGTGACGGATCGTTAGCCGTTATAGATTAGGAATTATGTCACTAATTATATGACAGAATTAAATTACATTTTATTTATTAGAAATTCAATTGTTCGACAACTATTATCAATATATTGGTCTGCGGTTATTCTGCTATTGTCAAAATCTAATTTTTATCAATCATTTTAAATGCAATTCGTTTTAAAAATTTAAGCTATAGTGCTCGACTTACGTCCTAATAAATGTGGTTGATGTTTAAAAATTTAAAAACAGTTACTACACAAAGAGACAACAAAAGTAAAGAATTGAATACTTATCGTAATACTTAGTACACCTATCCAAACAACCGTTCGTCGAAGCGTATGCACTATTACGTTTTTGTTTGTTATTCAAATAGGTACAGGTTTTCGGGTTTTTTGGTACAACAGTGCATAATATGGACATTGTATAACGATTTTAAAACTTATAAAACTAATTTTTTTAAAGAATTAAATTGTTTTAATAAATTTGAGGCACAATATTATATTGATTGAATTTTACTTTTGGAGATATCTTGTTTGCAATATCGTTCAAAATAGAAAACTTTTTTTTTTCGTTTCAATCCTATATAATATGAACATGACATATGTTGCCGCCAAAGTACAATGATAGTCACGCAGTCGGGCACGGCCAGATCAAAGTTCGTGCCGCTGTCGCATTCGAGTCTAGCGAGACATAACCGGTCGGCCGCCGTGCTATCGGCCTACCACAGTGGGTGATATGCAAATATCGGTGTCGTCGGTTAGTCAGTCATACGTTGTTGTTTGTCGTCTACTCCGCCCTGCAGTTCGCTGACCCATTTTTTGATCGTCCAGGGCGCATCGATTTCTTATTAGGTGCTGATATCTACAACCAACTCTTCACGGACGAAAGTCGTGTGCATCATACTCCAGGTCTTCCGTCAGCGTTCGAGACACGATTAGGGTGGATATTCATCGGTCCTATTGCCCATAATGGTACTGAAAGCTCACCAAACAGTTTGACGGTACGTTCAGAGCCGTCACTGGATAAATTGCTCCATCGGTTCTGGACAGTTGAGGAGCCAGTAGTACAACCAATTCCATTCACTGAAGAGCAGAAGTGCGAAGATTGGTTTGTTCGGACAACCCAACGGGATGAGTCAGGCCGATACATAGTAACGTTCCCTTTCAAGTCAAACCCAT
Source organism: Acyrthosiphon pisum (assembly GCF_005508785.2). Taxonomy (NCBI): domain Eukaryota; kingdom Metazoa; phylum Arthropoda; class Insecta; order Hemiptera; family Aphididae; genus Acyrthosiphon; species Acyrthosiphon pisum. The sequence continues at coordinate 30,868,493 of NC_042495.1, read as the reverse complement.
GTATTTTGGGTGGGTCACGTACAATGGCCTTATCTCGTTTTCTGAATTTAGAGCGCAAATTACAGGGTAATGACGAATTGTACGCAGAGTATCGGGCGTTCATGGATGCGTACATAAAGCTTGGTCATATGCACCTTGCCACGTTGCCTGGAAAGTGCATCATCCCGCATCATGCGGTATTCAAATCCGTGAATGATTCCAACAAACTGCGGGTCGTATTTGATGCATCAGCTCGAACGTCATCAGGTTCAGCGTTGAATGACATCGTGTTCACGGGCCAAAAATTACAGCAAGATATTTCCACATTGTTAATGTCATGCCGCTTACAACGGTACATGTTCACAGCTGACATCTGTAAGATGTACCGACAGATCAAGTTATCTCATTCAGACCAACAATATCAACACATCTTATGGCGCGATTGTCCGTCGGATCCGTTAAAAGAATACTCTCTATCCACCGTCACATATGGGGTTGCGTGTTCGCCATTTCAAGCGATCTGGGTGCTGCACCAGCTAGAAGCGGACGAAGGAGCTAAGTTTCCAGCCACCAAGAATGTGTTAACGTGCCAAACGTATGTAGACGATATCATAACCGGGGCCCAGTCCATTGGGTCGGTGCTAATACTCCAGAATCAACTTTGTAACCTCCTGGCAAGTGGTGGTTTTATCTTGAAGAAGTGGGCGAGCAACAGTCCAGGAATTCTTCAAACCATCCCCGTCGAAGATAGAGTCCTTGAATTGTCTTTTGATCCCAAAGACGACGCATGTGTAAAGATTCTCGGGCTCCATTGGGACCCCGTCACAGATACGTTCACCTATCATAGTGATCATGTCCAGTCTACATTCACCAAAAGAGCAGTTTTATCGTCCATCGCCAAGATATACGATCTGCTTGGTGCTCTAGCGCCGATAACGTTCTGGGCAAAATGTTTTATGCAGAGGTTATGGAAGGAAGGATATGAATGGGACAGTCCCATATCGTCAGAACTAGCATCAGCATGGGCCCTATTTGCCTCCGAATTACCCGTCGTCTCAGGTATCCGGATTGCACGTCATATTCCTGTTCAATCAAGTAGCCACGCACAATTGATTGGGTTCTCCGATGCTTCATTGAAAGGCTACGCCGCGGTCGTATACCTCCGACTTGTATATGTCAACGCGTCACCCACCATTCATCTTATTACCGCTAAATCTAAAGTAGCGCCTTTAAAGTCAGGTCGAGCTGATGAACTTCTATCTGTCCCACGGCTGGAGTTGTGTGGCGCATTGCTGCTGGCACAAGTGCTACAGCGCGTACAAGGGACCATGGCATCTGTGGTGACATTGTCGTCAATTCACGCGTGGACTGATTCAACTGTCGTTTTATCCTGGTTGACGAACGTGCAAGTACAATATAAAATATTCGTCACCAACAGACTCAACAAGATCAAGGAACTAATTCCAACATGCGAATGGCATCACGTGGTTACTTCCCAAAATCCTGCTGACTGCGTATCTCGCGGAATGTACCCAAAGGATGCGCTGGACCATCGCTTGTATTGGGATGGTCCTTCATGGTTGTACGAGAACACTGATGAATGGTCATCCACCACTTTCCAACCTTTAGCTCCTCATGAGGTACCAGAACAGGCAAGCCACACATTAAATGCAGTGTTAATCGCCACCCAGGTAGATGACCCTGAGTGGTTCCAAAGGTTTTCCTCATTGACAAGACTTCAGCGTGTCATTTCGTATATGCAACGGTTCATTGATCGCGCACGAAAACGGCAGTCAGTACGTGGATATATTCGACATACTGAACTCGAACGTTCATTGTTTGTGGTCATACGGCTGACCCAGTATCAACATTTCTCGGCGCTCCGTAAATCACTCACGTCAGTACCTCCCGAAGCTTCTCCGATACCATTAGCTAGATTGTCTCCCTATATTGATTCCGAAGGAACAATTCGCGTGGGTGGACGGCTGCGGCACTCCGTACTACACGATGACGCCAAAAATCCCATTTTATTACCGAAAGTGTGTTTTTTGACTACACTGTTAATCCGACACTATCATTTGCAGTATTCACGCCGGCCCACAGCTTATATCGTCCTTACTTGTGCAACGATATTGGATAATGTCAGCCAGGGCCGCTATCCGTCGCATAACATTTAAATGTATTAGCTGCACTCGTCAAAAGACAACCGCGCCCATACCAATGATGGCAGACTTGCCACCCGCCAGAGTGCTACCATCCCGGCCATTCGCTCACGTGGGGGTGGACTATGCAGGGCCGTTTCTGATCAAGGAAGGGAGGCGGAAACAAGCACGCTCTGTAAAAGGGTATCTAGCCCTGTTTGTTTGTATGGTGATCAAAGCGGTTCACATTGAGGTTGTTTCGGACTTGACCACCGACGCGTTCATTGCTGCATTACATCGATTCGTTTCTCGACGGGGACTCCCGTCAGATATATACTCGGACTGTGGTACGAATTTCAAGGGAGCAAATCGTGAACTCCAGCGTATGTTTTCTGAGCCTGCAGCGCAGGAATTGTACTCCGGTGCTATCTCCTGCCATTGGCACTTTAATCCACCAGCTTCACCGCACTTCGGAGGGCTCTGGGAAGCCGCTGTGAAGTCTTGCAAATACCATTTGAAACGCGTGATTGGAACCCAAATGTTGACGTTTGAAGAAATGGCCACACTAGTCAGCCGGATAGAAGCCATCTTAAACTCGAGACCGATCACGCCACAATCTTCCAGCCCACACGATTTGAACCCTTTGACACCAGGTCATTTCTTGGTGGGTGGACCTCTCGTCACAATTGCTGAACCGGATTTGACCACTACTCCGATGAACCGTTTGCGCCGGTGGCAACTGTTAACTTTGTTCCACCAATCGTTTTGGACCAGGTGGGCATCAGAATACTAGCTAGTCTACAGAACCGAGCCAAATGGGTACGACCACAGCTCAATATTGAGGTCGGGGACCTAGTCATCGTCCGATGTCCAAATTCGCCACCAACTGCTTGGAAACTCGGCCGCGTGGAAAGCACTCATCCAGGTGATGATGGCGTGGTGCGAGTCGTCACAGTGCGCACCGCCGATGGGAGTTCAAAAGACCATGTGTCAAACTTGTTGTGCTACCTTCGCCTGATGATCCGTAACATCTGAACTATTCTTTAATATCATTCTCGTTCCTTTTCTGTTCTCTTTTGTTTATTGTTCCTGTATTTAAAAAAAAAAAAAAAAAAAAAAATGTTTGCCCCCCCAATTATTAGTATTACGTGACCCGTGAAGTGTATACCATCCTACAGGAGATTGAAAGTCGCTCCAGTCTGCGTCTTTCAGGCCGGGAGTATGTTGCCGCCAAAGTACAATGATAGTCACGCATTCGGGCACGGCCAGATCAAAGGTCGTGCCGCTGTCGCATTCAAGTCTAGCGAGACATAACCGGTCGGCCGCCGTGCTATCGGCCTACCACAGTGGGTGATATGCAAATATCGGTGTCGCCGGTTAGTCAGTCATACGTTGTTGTTTGTCGTCTATGTGTGCGATCCGGTGCGCCGTCGCCGTCAATATCCGTCCGTGATTCCATGCCTGTCCGAGCCGCTTTTGATCCCCATAGTGCTCGCGTCCGTTGTTAAATCGTAACGACAGCGTTAGCATTGTGCTAAGGTTCGTTAAGTGTCAGCCGCCCGTAGCCCTTCGCGCCATACGGTTGGTCGTTCCGACTGGTACGTGTATTATTAATCGTCCGAGCAACTCGCACTTTTGTGCGTCACGCCCTCGCCGTGACCGCGTATCAAGTTGGACAGTGTTGAATCGCGAAATCGTCATACCTATCCATCTCTTCAGTTTTGTTTAAATCACCATACCCGCACGCGCACCGGTGCCCGCACGCATAGTGAGTGACGTAACCGCCGTGGTTACCCGCACGCGCATTCAGTATTGGCCGCCGTCAGACGACAGCCTACGCACGCACGCGTCGACCACCGAACGCGGATCAGCTGTTCACCACCGACGCAGATTGTCCAATTACTCCGTATCAGGTCGTACCGTCTACGCTATCAATTGTACTATCATCCACCTTTTTATTATTGTTTACGCTCGTACTATTTGTCAGCGAGCATTGAATTATTATTTCTTATAAATTTATCATTTGTCATTGTTGTCCCGTTGTATTGGCGACCGCTTGTGGTCGGCCCCCACCTACTACTAACATAGTATTTAAGCTTTATTTCCCTGTAGCAACGGTTAATATACGTCGTCTTTATATTGATACTTTTATATAGCAATTCTACGACATTGTTATTTCTCACGTTCATTTTCCGTCATCCCGTTTCAATTTTCCTATTACAGTCCACTACTATTGCACGACAATTATTGCCAAACACAGAATCCGTGAGCGGGCAATACCTGACAATCGCATATACGCCGTCCAGCTGCACGGTCGATCGAAACTCAGGTTGCCTCCACAAACAACATATGTTCATATTATATACCTAGAGCCGTGAAATTGTTCTGACGCTATAATTTAGGATTTTACAAGAGATGTTTCAAACAAATTATTATAATAATTATGAGACTGCGTTACTCAGAAAAGGTGTAACCCTTCTTCCTAACACCTAAAGAGATAAGTGAAATCGGTTAGTTATGTCCATATAGATGCCCTCATATCACTTTATTACATTATCGTATGTGCTTGTTTCATAGTAAACCTAAAACAACAATCACCAAAAATCCTAATAACTGTTTCATGTAATCTTTACTATAACTCAGGTAAATGTAGACTATGTGTTAAACCCATTAGGTTACTTATCAAAATTAGTAGTTGGATTTAATTTCCTACCAGAAATTATGATAATCAATTCATGTCAGCTACGTATCGGGTATTGAGTCACAAAAATAAAAAATAATTGCAGATTGCACATGTGATAATTGGATCACCTTTACTAGAAGTAAGATAAATTAAATTACTCGATGAATATCAGTGGTACCAGGTTAAAGTTTTCATGGAACAGCCGATGCGTTCTGGTAGAACGTAAACTAAAAATCACTGTAGAGATAGGAAATGGTATGGTAAAAACTTGCCAGAGAGCTGTAGTAATTATATGGTGAACTTCTCAGCTTCTTGGCTTTTGACGGTGACCTTCGCAATTGCAAACACGTACATGTTGAAGTTTTCAATAACTGAACACTACGTGACAACGCCTTGAAGAGAATGGGAACGAAAAGTCTTAAATTTAGTGAGAGAAGAATTATAAATCATTAATTTGTTAATATGGAATATATTTTGAATATCATCGACATCCATTTTTGACTTTAATTTTACGATTGATTTTTAAAAATATCTTAACAACTATTATCGATAAATAAAATCAATTTTGAAATTTATTTCAAGCCCTGAATGTTTTATCAGTGAGATGTAAGGGAGTGCTTAATACCTTAATATTATCAAAATAGTGTATATTGTGGATAATTGATTGTTAATTTATTTTCTGTTTTTGGTTTTAACGATAACTATTACTATTCGAAAGTTGTAAAATCTCTAAACAATCATTGTAACTTTTAATACGTAACGCAATCAATACATTTTCTTTAAACAAATTTCTGTTGGAAAAATACCAATTAGAATATGTTGTATAATACGTTGTATTTAATCTTATAAGATTATAACTATATAAACTTCAAGCTCTCGAGAAATCCGGTTAATATTGAACAAACTGCAACGCATTTAAACGTCCGTGTTTTTGGACTTAGAGCTGCAATATAATTCAATAAGTGCAAAATTTCATTTTTTATTTTCCAACGTGAAATGATTAACGTAGAAAAATAATTATTAAATCAGAAAATTGTATTTACATTTGAAAATTGGGTAAACAAGTTATTTTTGGAAACTACAATCATCAAACATCCCAATAACTGTTTCATGTAACCCTTACTATAACTCAGGTTAAGAGTAGACAATGTGTGTGTTAAACCCATTAGGTCACCTATCAAGACTAGTAGTTTGAATCAATTTCTTAGTATAAAATATGAAAACACAAACATGTCAACTAATTATCGTGTATTCAGTGACAAGAATATAAAAAAAGAACACATCGTTGTCAAATCAAGGCATTCATCGATCCCTTAAGAACTTAATATGTACATGGTGACTCATTAATCTTAGTATAGTTATTCAAGAGTTTATTAGTTGTTGTCACATTCAAAAACATACAAGTTTTAATTAGGATAAATTCTATGCGAATCATTTTAATACAAACATATTATCAAGGCTGGGCATTAACGAGTTAAAAAGTTAAAGTTAAGTTAAAATGTTAAGTTACTTAACGAGTTACTTTTTTTTTAAGAAGTAACTTCTATCTTAACGAATTACTTTTTTTTTAAAGTAACATAACTTAACTTGTTAATTCATTTTATAATCACGTTAAATTATATATTTTTATAATTAATTTGATTATTAATATTTAGTTCATAGTTGGTAATAACAAAGTAAAATTTAAAAGTTTTACCATCACTTTGGAAACCTTTTAGGTAAAAAAATAAAATATACAAATAATATAATTATTTTGTTGGATTTCATAATATATAAGTACTTACAACAAAATACATTTTTTTAAGATATAAAGACCTACATTATAATATTATGTTATTTGTAGATCTTTAAAATGAGGTGTAAATGGTGTAATTATAAGTTTTATATGAAAAAAAAGTAAATTATTTTTAACTATGTTAAGTAACATATTTTTTCCAACTAACTTGTAACTTTAACAAGTTAAATAAAAAAGGAAAGTAACTTTCAACTTTAAACTTAACTTACATTTTTCCAAATTAACTTAACTTAACGAGTTAAAAAAAATTGTTAACTTGCCCAGCCTTGCATATTATAGACAGTATCTGTATTGTTGCAAAGTTCGTAATTTGTAGACGTTAATCGATATTGTGAAGTATCAAATTGAAACCAAAATTAACACATATTATATTTAATTGACCCACTCGACATCTAATTTAGAAGAAGGTGGTGTCCCACTTTTAGATTCTGAGTGGGGTTAGGGATCTAGTGGTTTTACAATGGTGTTTTTTTTTATTTTTTTTTTTATCCTGTATACAAAATTTCTATAAGAAGGAGGCTTCGGTTTCAACGTTTCATATTTAACGCTTTGTTTGTCACCGGATCAACGAATAAAAATGTATAATATTATAATATTTAATTCAATTTAAAGGCTATAATAAATAGTAAAAATAAAAATAATCAATACTGAGAAACCGTCTCCACTCAGAATCGTTTTTCTTTTAGAATGATGTTATATCATTGAATTCAAGTTTAATAGAATCTATTTTACATTGAACCAATTTTAACTTACTGTACAGCAGAGTGACATCCATTCACCCGCTTTTTTATTTTTAATATTTGTGTCTCTTATCGCCATATAGAACACGTAAATGTTTACATATTTAATTTCCATACATGTGATGATTGGAACACAATAACTCAATAAAAATATATCTATTAGTTATCAATCATATTATTCTGTATTCTTAGTCTTATACTACGATCAAAGTTCTGAAATGGTGTTATGACTTATTAATATTAAAATGTATAAAGTACTAGGTTCCAAGCAAGATAGGTAAGCTTACAGTTAACAACAATGTATTTTACTATTGTTTTCTAAAAATCCAATTCGCAGGTACAAAATAGTTGATGAAACTAATATTATTCACTGATGAAACACAGGTAACTATTATTACTGGTATGAACTTAGTGGAATGGACCAAATCAATAGCCCCCAATGTACCTATGTACAGTACTTTAATAATCAATTAATTTGACCATATTTTATGAAACTACCTATGACATTAAAATACAATTTAATTATTATTAATAATATTATGTATATTGTATTAGATTATTTAATATTATTAATAAATTAATTTATACCTTCCTACATTTTGAAGGTAATTTTTTTTTGACATTAGTATACTATGTTTGTTATCACTCTTTGTTTAATAATTACCAAACTAATTTTATTTTATCATTGCACTTTAACATATAGGTAGTTGGTATTCTTTATAATTTTCATGAGATTTTTTTGAAAAACATTCTCTTGAAGTTCAGGCAAATTAATATACAACATTATCAACATTATCATAAATGCTTGTTTAATTATAATATTTATCATTGTGGTAGATCTTCACTTACTGGTGCTTCTAGTCGTGCCGCTGATGTCCTCATATCAATAAGCAAAGACATTCATTCTTTTCATGTCCATCATCCTGATTTAAGTACCGCCCAATTATAAGTTAATTTTAATTTTAACATTAAAAACATAATTTTAGGTGTGCTGTTTGACTACCTCCTTAAAACGAACTTTGCAACAATACAGATACTGTCTATAATAATATATATAATAATATAATATAATACATATTATGTAAAAAAAAATAGTAGTAACTTAACATTTTAACTTAACTTTAACTTTTTAACTCGTTAATGCCCAGCCTTGATAATATGTTTGTATTAAAATGATTCGCATAGAATTTATCCTAATTAAAACTTGTATGTTCTTGAATGTGACAACAACTAATAAACGCTTGAATATCTATGCTAAGATTAATGGGTCACCATGTACATATTAAGTTCTTAAGGGATCGATGAATGCCTTGATTTGACAACGATGTGTTCTTTTTTTATATTCTTGTCACTGAATACACGATAATTAGTTGACATGTTTTGGTTTTCATATTTTATACTAAGAAATTGATTCAAACTACTAGTCTTGATAGGTGACCTAATAGGTTTAACACACACATAGTCTACACTAACCTGAGTTATAGTAAGGGTTACATAAACAGTTATTGGGATTTTTGATGACTGTTGTTTTAGGTTTACCGTGACACGAGCACATACGATAATGTAATAAATCGATATGAGGGCATCCGTACGAACAAAACTGACTGATTTCACTCGTATTTTTAGGTTTTAGGAACAAGGGTTACACCTTTGCTAGGTGCCAAAGTCTCATAATTATTTTAATACTATGTTTGAAACGTCTATTGTGAAATCCTAAATTTTAGCGTCAAAACGATTTCACGGCTCTAGGTATATAATATGAACATGTCATATACACATTTGAAGATGAAAACCAAATGATTTTTGAAACTTTTGGTTAGCGAAATCTCAAGTTCAAAAACATTTGAGTAACTGCGAGTATTCGAGATGAGAATAGGATTGAAATGAAAAAATAAGTTTTCTATTTTGAAGGAGATACAAACAAGATATCTCCACTGATTTTGCATCATCTTGCAAACAAGATATCTCTACAATTAAAATTCAATCGATATAATCATACCGAAAATGTTTAAAACAATTTAAATCGTTAAAAAATATAGTTGTATAATTTTTAAATTGTTATACCATGTCCATATTATGCACAGTTGAAACAAAACCCGAAAACCTGTAACTATTTGAATAACAAACAAAAACGTTATAGTACATAATATGCTTCGGCGAACGGTTGTTTGGATAGGTGTAATACGCGCATAACTACGATAAGTATTCACTTCTGTACAGGGATCGAAACCGTTTCAAATTTTAACGGTTACGGTTTTAGGTCTTGAGAACGGTTTTCTAAATTTTCTGGTTTTGGTTTAGGTTTTAAGACCGGTTTTTAAAATTGTTTGGTTTTGGTTTCGGTTTTAAAAAAGGTTTTTCAAATATTTTACCGGTTTAAAGAATGGTTTTAGAAAATTTTCGGTTTTGGTTTTTGGAACAGTTTTTAAAAATGTCCATTTTATTTTCCTTTCTAATTACTGTAGATTCGATTTTTATTATCTATTAACTATAATAAGGGCCGAGTCTAAAGCCCTGAAATACGGCTACTTTGTATAATTAGTGTACAATATACGATATAACAAATTTACGTTCAGCAGAACTAATTTCGTGTTATTAACTTGAATATTTTGTACCTAATTTAGGTGCCTCGTGCCTACTTTTGCATTCGACATAATAATATTATGTTGCTATATTATGGTTGAGATCATTATTTGATTACATTAATATTTAATTGTATATTACAATAACATCACACTATATTATTTGTATTTGCAATTTTCAATCATAAGTTTAGTAATAATATATAAATATTATTATTTCGTAATACTCAGTAACTGCATCGGGATTTTTATCAATAAATCCAAACATAATAATTTATCAATGCATTCATCGATCCGTTAAGAACTTAAGATGTACATGGTGACCCATTAATCTTAGTATAGATATTCAAGGGTTTATTATTTATCATTATTTATCATTATTTATTATTTGTCGTCACATTCAAGAACATAAAAAATTTAATTAGGATAAATTCTATACGAATCATATTAAAACAAACATATGATGGACAGTATCTGTATTGTTGCAAAGTTCGTTTTAAGGAGGTAGTCAAACAGCACACCTAAAATTATATTTTTACTGTCAAATAATAACGGATAATAGACATGAGAAGATTGATTGTCTTTGCGTATTGATATGAGAACATCAGCGCCACTACTAGAAATCCTAGTAAGTGAAGATCTACCACAATGATAAATATTTTTATTGAACAAGCCCAATTCATAGTCATAAAAACTATCATTCGCCCAGTTCTCAGTCAATACTAAAAATACATAATTAATAGGAGCAACATTGCATTTAAAATCAAACGTTTTAGAACTTAAACCTCTACATATTTGATAAAACCAATTTACGTAGATCAGTAAAATTACATTATTTATTATTGCATTGATATTCGAGGAATGCAAACAATTGTGCAAGTGATAATTGGATCGCCTTAACTAGAAGTAAGATATAAGTATAAAAGTATTAGAAGAGAATTATATTAGAATAAATAGTAAATATATTGTAATAAAAGTACTCGATGAATATCAGTGGCACCAGTGCTCGA
>NC_042495.1:30826409-30857513 GCF_005508785.2 Acyrthosiphon pisum | reverse complement strand
TTTGGGTTTTGAAAACGGTTTTTAAGGTCTTAGGTTTCGGTTACGGTTTTTTAACCCGGTGTTTAAAATCTTTCGGTTCCAGTTCCAGTCTGTGATCAGAAATGAGAAAACCTCGGTTTTAACCGGTTTTTTGGGAAACCGATTAAACCAGTTTCGATACGTGCTTCTGTACATTTGTTATCGTTTTGTATAGTAACTGTGTACCTATAGTTTTTACATTTTTAAACAACGCCCACATATATTAGGAGTTCGGACATAAGTCGAGCACTATAGCTTACATTTTGAAAACGAATTGCATTTAAACTGATCGATAAAAATTAGATTTTGAGAATAATAGAATAACCGCAGTGCAATATATTGATAATAGTTGTCGAACAATTGAATTAGTATATTAGTTATAGGTGTTGAAATAAAAAATTGTTATCCGTTTCAAACCCAGAATATACCTATATAACAAATTCATACTTATAATGGTTTGTTAATAATAATACAGCTGAGTTTCAATAACTTATTATTAATTTTTATCCCAAACAATAGTCAACTGAAAAAAAAAAAGTGAGACGAAACAACAAGAGAAATGAAATGTATCTACACGTGTTGTCAACTTATTTAATGTTCCTAACACTTAAACATACGAGGGATATTGGTCAGTTTTGTACGTACGGATGCCCTCATATCGATTTATTACATTATCGTATGTCGTATGTGCTCGTGTTATGGTAAGCCTAAAACAACAGTCATCAAAAATCCCAATAACTGTTTCATGTAACCCTTACTATAACTCAGGTAAGTGTAGACTATGTGTGTGTTAAACCTATTAGGTCACCTATCAAGACTAGTAGTTTGAATCAATTTCTTAGTATAAAATATGAAAACCAAAACATGTCAACTAATTATCGTGTATTCAGTGACAAAAATATAAAAAAAGAACACATCGTTGTCAAATCAATGCATTCATCGATCCGTTAAGAACTTAAGATGTACATGGTGACCCATTAATCTTAGTATAGATATTCAAGGGTTTATTATTTGTCGTCACATTCAAGAACATAAAAAATTTAATTAGGATAAATTCTATACGAATCATATTAAAACAAACATATGATGGACAGTATCTGTATTGTTGCAAAGTTCGTTTTAAGGAGGTAGTCAAACAGCACACCTAAAATTATATTTTTACTGTCAAATAATAACGGATAATAGACATGAGAAGATTGATTGTCTTTGCGTATTGATATGAGAACATCAGCGCCACTACTAGAAATACTAGTAAGTGAAGATCTACCACAATGATAAATATTTTTATTGAACAAGCCCAATTCATAGTCATAAAAACTATCATTCGCCCAGTTCTCAGTCAATACTAAAAATACATAATTAATAGGAGCAACATTGCATTTAAAATCAAACGTTTTAGAACTTAAACCTCTACATATTTGATAAAACCAATTTACGTAGATCAGTAAAATTACATTATTTATTATTGCATTGATATTCGAGGAATGCAAACAATTGTGCAAGTGATAATTGGATCGCCTTAACTAGAAGTAAGATATAAGTATAAAAGTATTAGAAGAGAATTATATTAGAATAAATAGTAAATATATTGTAATAAAAGTACTCGATGAATATCAGTGGCACCAGTGCTCGACTTACGTCCGAACTCTTAATATATGTGGGTGTTGTTTAAAAATTTAAAAACTAACACAGTTACTATACAAAACGATAAAAAATGTACAGAAGTGAATACTTATCGTAGTTATGCACTTATTATACACCTATACAAACAACCGTCCGCCGAAGCGTACGTACTATAACGTTTTTGTTTGTTATTCAAATAGGTACAAGTTTTCGGGTTTTTTGTTTCAACAGTGCATAATATGGATATGGTATAACGATTTAAAAACTTATAAAACTATATTTTTTAACGATTTAAATTGTTTTAAAAATGTAAGGTTTAATGATATCGATTGAATTTTACTTGTGGAGATATCGCGTTTGCAATCTCGTTCAAAACCAAAAATTTTTTTTTTCTTTACAATCCTATTTTTAATGCTCGCATTAATTTTTTTGAGCTTGAGGTATAGCAAATCAAAATTTTCAATAATCATTTGATTTTTTTGATAATTTGTTACGTTCGTAAATCTATGAATGTTATTCGCATGATAAGAGCTGATGGTTGTGCTGTCAAGTTTGCTCTTCAAATGTATATGTAATTTTCATATGTTATAGCTAGATTCATAAAATTGGACATGGTATAACTATTAAAATTGTTTTAAAAATTTTAGGTATAATGATATCGATTGAATTTTACTTGTGGCGATATCTGGTTTGCAATGTCGTTCAAAATCTAAAATGTCACTTACTTATCGTGTATTGAGTCACAAAGATAAAAAAAATGCAGATTGCACATGTGATAATTGGATCACCTTTACTAGAAGTAAGATAAATTAAATTGCTCGATGAATATCAGTGGTATCAGGTTAAAGTTTTCATGGAACAGCTGATGCGTTCTGGTAGAACGTAAACTGAAAATCACTGTAGAGATAGGTAATGTTATAGTAAAAACTTGCCAGAGAGCTGTAGTAATTATATACTGAACTTTTCAGCTTCTTGGCTTTTGACAATGACCTTCGCAATTTCAAACACGTACATGTTGTTGTTTCCAATAACTGAACACCATGTGACAACACCTTGAAGAGAATGAGAACGAAAAGTATTACATTTAGTGAGAGAACAATTATAAATCATTAATTTGTTAATTTGGAATTTATTTTGGATATCATCGACAACCATTTTTGATTTTAATTTTACGATTGATTTTTAAAAATATCTTAACAACTATTATCGATAAATAAAATCGATTTTGAAATTTATTATAACTTAATATTATCAAAATAGTGTATATTGTGGATAATTGTTTGTTAAATTATTTTCTGTTTTTGGTTTTAACGATAACTATTACTATTCGAAAGTTGTAAAGTCTCTAAACAATTATTATAACTTTTAATACGTAACGCAATCAACACATTTTTTTTAAACAAATTTCTGTTGGAAAAATACCAATTAGAATATGTTGTATAATACGTTGTGTTTAATCTTATAAGATTATAACTATATAAATTTCAAGCTCTCGAGTAATATTGAACAAACTGCAACGCATTTAAACGTCTGTATTTTTGGACTACGAGCTGTAATATAATTCAATAAGTGCAAATATTCATTTTTTATTTTCCTACGTGAAATGATTAACGAAGAAAAATTATTATTATATCGGAAAATTGTATTTACATTTGAAATTTGGGTAAACAATTATTTTTTTTCATTATTTTCATTCAGTTATTGATATACACTATTTATTTTTCTTTGACATTTTCAATTAAACAGTTTTTTTGTAGGCATACTCAACCACTGTTTGATCTGCATAATGCCACGCACAAAAATCGACGACCGTGTTTTTAACATACTCTCGTTACCGCGTTTTCGGCAACCGTCAAAAGTTTGTTCCGTAAAACACCCACGACGGTCAACAAAAATGACTGCAAACGTCTGTGGTGTCTGATAACTTTTCGAATGCGCGTAGACAGCAAACGGGAGAGTGAATAAAAAAAAATTTAAATAAAACTTTACCGAGGCCGACAAAAGGTTATTAAATTTATTATTATTCGTGTACACGGTGGTAAGAGATTAATATGCTTTTGTCTAGTAACTTTTAAAATTTGACGTTCCGTTGTGTCGGGTATGAAATTTCCTGTCTGAAAGTTGCGAATCCGTTTTGGTCTGTCCCTCACACTGTCTCTCTTTCTCTGTCCCTCTCTCGCACTCTCCGTCTCTCTTATTTCTATCTTCTAAATTATATAAACATTTTTTTTTCCCATATCTTCCGTAATTTTTTGTATTTTTTTCGTAAGTGCATTTCTGTCGGCCCCGCTTTGATAATTAATATTAATAACGTAAGTTCCACCACGGACGTCGGCTCTTGCTGAGTCACTGCCGTGGTTTCAACAAGAATTAATCGTTGCACCGACCAAAACCGAAAGGGTTGTTGTTCGGTAGAGGAGAAAATATATATGAAAATATTACTTCAAGTCATGAACACGCGGAAATATGATCTAAAATATTATAACGTATCACTAAAAGAATTAAGTAACTGACGAACAAGTTATTATACCTACCCATCGTATTATTGACTTGTACATCGAGTGGCTGGGTCGGAGATGAATATAATATGCTAAGGTATACTTAGAGATTTGACCCGATCGCTATGTCGACCTTTTTATATTACTTACCGACAAATATGGGAGCCGCTGACTTATACCTATATAATATATTTATTTAATCTTTACTCGGTACTTAAATTGTTTATCTCCATCGGTTGCGGTTGTGGACGGTAAACGTTATTTTTTTCTCCCCCGATATAACACGGGCTCGTTTCTTTTAGATTCTATCAATCATTAAATTTTAGCAAAAAAAACGGAATCGATTAGGAGCAGATAATATTATAGCTGGAGCTAGTTGGCTCAAAGCCGTTCACGACGTTGTGCTTTTACAATATTATCGTTATCTCATAATAATCGAACATCTCTCTCCGATAACGTTAAAATAAATATAATTTTAAACAAACCAGGAATTTACTCTGGCAATTATTTTCTCCGTTCTGGACTTTTTGTTGATAATGTAAAGTCTATTTTAATAAAAATATATTATATTTGATATATCAAGTATTACTTAGATACAAGGAGTTATAAGGACAAATCAATATTTATTCTGTTTTACGTACGTTTACCCAGCCACACCCATTTCAAATTTGGCAAATTGCTTTACGCAAATATTTAGCACGTGATTTGCATGAATTTAACTTAGCTAAAAAATTAGTATTATTATAATGTATAAAAAAAAATATTTTATTATATAATTTTATCCACATAGGTAGCTCTTATATTATTTTAACACATATTAAAAAAAGTATCCTCTTCTTTATTTAATTGTCTTGTTCACTTTATATTTTTAGTATTATTATGGTTTATTGTAGATGTTGCTTAATAGTAATAATTATTACTGATGTTATTTAATTGTTTTTTATTTTTATTTTTATTTTTTCTCTTCTGTGTAATGGAAAATCATTATCATATTTTTTTTTATTATTTCGCCTCACGCCAAGTTTGGCCAAGTACTCTTGCTCTTCGATAAGAGGTTTCTCCTCAGTGAACAGCAATGCTAGTCTTTTTTTTTGTGTGTATTATCCGCACGTACAATATCTCAACTAGCAATAAAGGAATTATTAATATTTATATTAAAATATTTACTTAATAGTTTTGTAAAACCATTTTTAAGGATTGTTGTCCTGAGTAAAAATATTATTATAAGTAAGAAACTAATCGTTCGAAATTTCGACTATTTCAGGTGTATACAAATGGATAATGCTTAAATAGTAAAAATAAAATTCTTGAATTTGAAATATGGACTTTTCAAAAATTCAAAAAAAAAACCCGAACTTGAATAACCTCATTGTTAAAGGAAATAATGGGGGTGAGTGTGTTTGATCATCCTGTGTATGTATAACAGGTATCTAATGTAATGTGCCACGACACAAAATGTTATATTATGATATTGTCTGATTTCTAAGGCGTCGGCCGGAAAAAAGACGCTTGCGACGGTATACACTTGAAAGTAAAAATAATCGTACTCAGCCAGGGCCGCCTCGAATTTCGCATACGACGCGCATACGCCTCGCCGTGGTAATAATTATTCGAATTCGTTATATTATTATTATTTGTACGCGCATATTATATAAGTGTGTAATTAAGTACGATTTAAGATCATCGTTGTTCGGAATTGTAAAGTTCTGCTCGTCTGCCGTACAATAATAAAATACTACGCACGACTGTAGTATCATTATGAACTCGGCGTACGTGTATTGTGCTCTCAGAAACAATGCGACTTTAATCCCAGTTTTCCATTGTTACCGAATTTTACTGGGTTTAGTATATAATATGCGTTATGAAAAACTGACATTTCGTCGCTATCGTTTTAAATTAGATACTGCAGCAGTAGTATAATAACTATACGCGCTGTATAATGTTTCCGTAGCTTTATTATAATTTTTTTTTTTTTTTACCGAAACGAATATATAACTTTGCGGATAGGATCAAATTCAAAATAATATTACGTATTAATTATTATTATTATTGCAAAGCGAACCGTGGTCGTTATTATTTTTTATGCGCCTTCGGAACAATAGACAACGATATCTGCGGCAGCAGAGTATCATCATAACGCGACTAATGAAAGCGCCGTGCAATAAATAATATTTAAAGGAAAAAAGTTATTACTATCGTTTTTTTTTTTAATTTTATTTATATATTTTAGTTCGGCGAAGGAAATAAGATTATATAATAAATATTACAATATTGCTCCTGTTATATTGTACGTACCTATAGGTATAGGCAGGTAGCTGTACGGTAAATTTAATAGACAGCCGACAGCCGTAAATTTCTCGGTTCTCCGTGGTAATTTTATTCGTGTATAGTATTATAGTTACCATCCACACATCGCTATAGATTAAGAGTTATTATAATTTATTTAGTTTTTTTTTTAAAAAAAAAAACAAATAAAATAACAACACTATAAAAATTAGACGGTTTAAGTCGAGGGTTTGCAGAAGCCGACTGCATGACTCATTAATGCACGCGTTCGGGGCTTAAGGGTTTAATCATATAATATTTCGTATAATCTGAGGTCCATATTAACCCCAGATACAATATTATTATAGTACAGCTGTTCTTAAACTATTCATGAACACCAAGCGGACTTCTGGTGGAAGACTTTCAGAAATCACGGACCCACAGTTTTCTGTCAAACACCTTTCTCTTACAAAATATCTCATGTTATCATAATCAGTGTTGTGCACAGATGACTTTAAAATTATCCAGAAAATAGATAACGGATAATGAAAAAAATAAAAAAAGAACGCTTAACGCATATTGGACATTTTAAATTATCTGGACACTTAATTTTATTGTTTGATGAAATAATTATTGTTATTTGACAAAAATTTATATATTATTGTAAAAAAAACAAAAATAATTAATGCATATTATTGATTAAATCTAAAAAAATTGACAATTAATTTTGTTTGGTTTATGTCATACTAACATTCGAAATATTCTTACACAGTTCAGATGATGCCTTGTGATCTAATTGTGGCATATTATGGCTCGTTGTTTTAAATATCAAATAAGTGCCTATTAAAAGTTAGGTATAGAAAAATGGAAAAAAAATTAAGTGAAATTAATAAAAATACTATCTAATTATATACAGTTTTATTTATCTGGATAAGATAAAAACATTCTGTGACTTATCTGATCTATATAACGCACAACACTGATCACAATCAATATATCAATACTCATTTTATATTACAAATCACATAAGTAGGCGTATAAAAACATAAGTACACATTTATATTTATTTTTGTTCCGCATAATTAAAAAAAAAATTTATATTTGATTTTTAGATAGAACCACCGCGGATCCCCGATATAGTTTCGTAGACCCATAGGGAGCTGCGGACCACAGTTTTAGAACCACTGAATTATAGTACACTTTATTTTTATTTTATTTATTTATTCATCTAAAACAATTACAATTAAATTATTTCAATAAAATACATTAATAATAGCTGTTACGAATACCAACTGAGCTATAAGCTCGTATCTGGTATACAGAGTTCAACGATATTATAATTCGTTTCAAGTAAAATACTTATACAAATAAAAATATGATATAATTAAATAAACATAACATGATAAAGAAACAAAAATTAACTTGCTGTACATTGGCACCGGTTCAAACCTTATATCGGTTAAAGCCTAAAATCTTACCACTAAAAATATTTACCTTCGAAACGACGGTCGATGAAACAATTAATCCCTCTTAAAAACATTTACTCACGTTAGGCCGGGACAATGCGTCTCTGCGATGGGTTCGATTGTAAAATGATTTGGACGGCGGCATCACTATCGATCGATGTGCTCAATAATTCGTATATCACAATGGCCCTGCACCCGGCGCATCATTGAATGCACGGTTGTAAAAGCTTTACCTGACGTCCATTAGCAAAATTACACGTTAACTAGAAACGTCTGTAGGTAAATATAGCTTTAAAATGTCTAGACGCAAAAAAAAATTGCTATCTAAAAAAACAAACGTCATGATATATCACGGAAAAACTCGCAAACTCATAACTCCGCCGAGAAGATATAACACAGTTGTACTCGGGACATAGTTTTTTTTCCCGTTTTGACACGTTACATAATATCTTGTCGCATTAGACAAGATTTGTCGTCAGTGATGCACGATTAACTATAAAAAAAAAAGTTTTCAAACAATGTCACAGCGTGTATAATAAGTTACAACAAATTATAAACGAAAATTATATATTATATGTTCGTATAAAAAAGTGCCACCCAGAGAGATACCCCCTCCCCTAAATTAGCTCTTAATCGTCTATAGACTCATTCATAATACTTATACACTATGAAGCGAGGCCGGGTAAATTAATGATATTATTTAACTCAGTATTAAGTTAAGTTAATTATTATTGTTTAAATTAAATTAAAAATTAAGTTAATAGACATTTTTAATACATAAATTTAAGTTGACAAGTACAATTAACTTAATTTAACTTCAATCAATAAGTTAAATCAAAAACAATGATTTTATGAGGTTAGGTTAGTAATCATTATTCATAAATCGTAGGCATATTACTATTCAAACAATCTATGATAAACATTATTCAACTAAAAAAAGTTAATTAATAACTAATGAGTAATAAATAGGTATTAAGATTTATGAATATAATTCGTGGTATTGTGGGCTATTGATGTCTTCAGACGAGCGTATAATGTTACGCCTATATTTATAATTACCTAATTAATAATAATATTATTTTTAACCATAAATATAAATACCTATGAAGTTCTTTATAAATATTACTTATTTTTTTTTTCTTATAATATTTCTATATTCTGCGAACTTATAATTATTGTATAAACAAAAAATCCGTAATAAACACGATATTTTTCTGGATAATACGAAAATTCAAAATTAACTGAATTTGGGGGTGGGGGGGGGGAATGAATTGATTTAAAGTTAATGTAGAGGCAAATTAGTTAATTTAAAGTTAAGTTAGTGAAAACATCGGACTAATGAGTTAAGTTGATAAGTTAAAATTAACTTAACTTCTAACTTATTAAGTCGTTAATGCCTAGCCTTATTGCTGTGAAGGGTGATTTTTAAAACATGCTCAACACACGTAATCATTCAAGTTCTACATTTAGGCATTTTCAATTTTATACAGTAAGGAGTTGTAGTGATGTGCAAATTCATTAGGCATATCATTGATAATTTTTTTTAAATCCACGTTTCAATAACAATTATTTCGGGAATTAATTTGCGCCGTCTCACCATCCAAGAAAAAGAAATAGTTTGGTTACTCAAAAAAAAAAAAATAAAATAGTAATAGTACTCGGTCCCTTTGCGCAACCCCCTATTTACCAGTCGTAGCCACCAAACCGAATTCAAACACTGATTTTATTTTACACACAACAAACAACGTCCAGAATTGTTTTTGATAGTAAAGCTTTGTACACTGCGTATAGCACTGACAACTTCAACCACCGATTCGTCGACTTCCGGGGCCGTTGTCCGTTATTTATGGATACAATACAAATAATTCAGGATGGCACACAAATATTTAAATAATATTATACAATACATGATTCGGCGGTACTGGCGGGACAACGGTTAAAGTTCGAATTAAACAATATTATCATTTTAAAAACACACTGGCAATAGCCTTACAACAATATGATTTTCTGTAATACAGATGGAATACTATAGAGCAAGGACTTTCATGCATTTACAAATTTTTCCTGGGTAGCTTTGTCAACGTATATTTACCAACACTTTGTATATCAACATAGAAACGAATAAAAATAAATAAAATTTAAAAAATATTATAACATTAATTCAACTCGCAGGCTATAATAAATAATAACAATATACAATATCCAGACTGACAAACCGTCTCCGCTCAGAATCGATTTTCTTATACAATGATATTATATCATTGAATTCAAGTTTAGAACAATCCATTTTACATTGGCCCACTTGTAACCTACCACACAGCAGATCAACATCCACTTACCCGCTTTTTTAATTATTCTTTTTTAATATAACGCTTTTAGGGAGATAATATCAAATATTTGGGAAAGTCGGTTTTTAGTAATCTTGACGACATATGTTTTCAAAATTATCATCACTTTATCAAATTGGTATGTTGGGCAAAGAACACGTCTTAATTCCTATGTTCGATGTTCCACGTGTTTAAGACAAGACAGAAAAACACAATGTTGAATCTCCCTAAGTATACCTAAAATAATTAAAGTTAACTAAAATAAAAATAATATTTATAGCATTTTATTTTTAGCACATATTCAAATAATGCACTAACTTAATAAATAATATAATTATTTTAAAATAAAATATATATAGAAAAAACGTCGGTTAGTGGATATAGCTCTGCTGTACAGTAGATTACCAGTGGGTCACTGTATAATAGATGGTATTAAATTTTAATTCAATGATATCATATCATATAGTATAATAAAAACGATTTTGAGTGGAGGATCATATACATATTATATAGTCTATGGTATTTAAAAAAAAATTGACCTATAATAAATTCCAAATTAATCATATCACAATATCTATTAGGTACTTATAACACTTTATACATCAACAACAAACCGTGATACTATCATAGATATAAAATAGTATACTTTAGAAGTTTCAAGTATACCCAAGAATAATATTATACAATCATAACAAAATAACTAAAATAGTTATTATAGGTTTTTAATACGTAAATTCGTCCAAATTTGAACTTAAAATGACTATAAAAATAAACTGTGTGAATGTATT
Source organism: Acyrthosiphon pisum (assembly GCF_005508785.2). NCBI lineage: Eukaryota > Metazoa > Arthropoda > Insecta > Hemiptera > Aphididae > Acyrthosiphon > Acyrthosiphon pisum. The sequence continues at coordinate 30,846,528 of NC_042495.1, read as the reverse complement.
TTTTAGATTTTTTGGTAACAGAATTAATTACTTACGAGAAATCTTGTTTTAAATTTTCAATTCTTAGATATAAAAGTTGAACATTTTATAAATGTTTAACTACAAAATAATTATTCAAATTAAAATTTGATGAATTTTGTCAAAATTCAATCTTTAAATGCTTATAAAAAAAAATTGTGCCTATGCATTTTTAATATTTTTCAACTGCTATTGTAACAATGTATCAGGAGCCCTGAATTAATTTTTTACACTTTTTGGCCCCACAGATAAAACTTTATTGATATTTATAGAAAAAAAAACTAAAAAAATTAATAACTTACAATGTCCGTAAACAGCTCAAAAAGAGTCAAATTATTTTCAAAATTTTATCGTACATAGAAAATGCTAATATAAGCATTCAGTGAAATTTTCAAGTTTCTACAGTCATTCGTTTTTTAATTACAACAAAATAAGAAAATCGTTACGTAAGAAATCGAGTAAATACCAAATGTTGTAAAAATATGAATTTCAAACGCTCATAAAAATTTAATTTGAGTTTCTTATAGACATTTTTTTTTTTGATAAAGGTAAATTATCCTATGAGGAATCTTGTATTACATTTTAAAATCTTAGATTTAAAAAGGAAAGTTTTTTAAGTTAAGAATTCTTAACTCAAAATAATTTGCTAATTTTCGTGATTTTTCCATATTTTTTCAATTTTTGAACTTTAAATGCTAATAAAAAAAAACTGTAACTAAGGATTTTTAATATTTTTCATCTGCCTTTGAAAAAATATACTTGGAGCCTTCTATTAAATTTTCAAGTTTTTTTAATCAAAAAATAAAATTTTATTGATATTTTTAGAAAAAAAAACTAAAAAAAAATGAAAACTGACAATGTCCGTAAAGAGCTCAAAATAAGTCTAAATAATTTGAAAATTGTATTATGTATAGAGAATAGAAATATAAACAACCAGTGAAAATGTCATGTATCTACGGTTATTTATTTAAAAGTTACACCAAAAACTAAAATCGATTTTCTCGAAAACAGCTTTTGCGTAAAAATTCCCGTTTTTCCTTAATTTTTCTTTTGTTTTTCACGGCGCTTTTGAAAACTATTGGAAATTTCAAATGTTGACCTCTTGAATGCACCAACTATATTCACTTTCCCATCAAACAAGATACTGTTGAAGAAATTCTAAGCAGTTTTACTGCCCCAAACCGTGATGACAGACACAAAAATTAAAAAATTAAAAAATAAAAAATAAAAAATAAAAAATAAAAAATCACACATCATTGTAAAATCAATACATTCATCGTTCCATTCAGAATCATAAAGTATAATTTTTTAGTGTAATATTATTATTATGGGCTAGTAATTTTTTTTATTAGGACACATTCGACTTAATATCTTTATTATTATTTATTTTGATGCATAAGTATATTATGTTGAATTAATATACATTGATAATTTGTATGATGTATATTAAAGTCTTTGTTCTAAATTAATGTATATCCGGTTAATATTTCCAGGGTGAGTAGTGTTTAACAATATCGCAGTTAAGCCACACCCTTTTCATGCATAAATGTACATAACATTATGACATGCGGTCTTTTAAAATATGTTGGCACTAGACCTCAAAATCGGGATTGCAGGTCTGACCAAATTAAAATATCACGTAAACACGGCATCGATAGGATCAAATTCTTATCATTTAGGAATCGAAAACTTTATTATAATACAATCACGTCGTCGTCGTCGTCGGCTGTCATTTCGGAAAAGCGTCGCCGTCGTTGGTGCGCATCGATGAAAATAATAAAAAACGCGTACATAGGTATATAATAATATTCCGAGTGAACCTCACGGGAGGAGAGCGCTGCAGTTATCTCGTCCCGGCGAGCGGGCGGTAGGGTGACTCGAGTGGTGCCTGCGGCCGAAAAGCTCTATTCCTTCGGAGAGGCACGCACACGAAATCATCGTCGTGTGCACATAGTAATATTATTATAATATATATAATAAATATGCGCTCAGATAGCGAAAGTGAGAGAGACAGCGAGTTGGAAAGAGAGAGATGGAAATGGAAAGCGTGTGTGAGAGAGAGGGAGGGAGAGAGAGATAGGATGAGACGTCTCTCGCCCCTTAATGGTTGAATCGCAAGTAAACGTATTATAATAAATACAAACCGCCATACACGATCCACGACGGTTAGCTTGTGGTAAACGTCACAGCAGAGTCATTACAGTTATAACATATATTATTGTGATATTAATAGAGAGAATTTTATATTTCTCAGAGACATCTCCAGAGCTGCAGAGTAAAGGGGGAATGATTTGCATTGCAATAATAATATAATGCCGAGGCGTTACTACGATTTTTCACTCCAGCGGTCCAATACGCGTGCGCGTCTGAATTAATATGGATGAATAAAAAAAATATTATATCGATCAACAGTCATTATCTTTTTATTACTGAACAGTGAAAACCCTCTTAACGGACAACCGTATTTATTTATTTTTTTGTCTCAATGGACGGATACTCTAATAAACACGATTGTCTTAAGACAGTTTTCTTAATGGAACAAAAATGTATTTATGAAAATGTTATACATAAAAATATGTTTATATTAATTAAATAATTAATTGATTTTAAATTCAATTTACTTTGCATGGATATTTATGATTTATAACATAAACCCCATCAACTACCAAGCCACTTTATATTTGAGGTGTTCCCGACATTTTTTGGTTAGCGGTGACCTATTTGAACCAAGGTTTTCTCAGGGCGCCCTTCCCCAAGTCATATCATGAACAATCATAAAAAAATTAAATAAAAACCAGTAAAATTTTGGTGGGTAGTACGAAAATATTTATTTTATTTAATTTATAAATAATCGTAATTATTTCCGTCACCACCATGGTTTTGTTTTCAAATTTATTTTTGGAACATATAAAATTCTTCGGCAGAGCGACACCCCTGTAAAGTCACTGTGTCAGCACCAGGTTAGTCACATTGGTGACCGCTGTTATAGTATGATACTAAATTATGATAAATTATTAAATTATGCTTAATTAAATAAAACAACAATAAAAATGGAATTTAGGTACACCAGCACATTCAACATCTCTCTGTGCTTTTTTAATGGTTAAATGGAACTTAAAAATCTTAACTCTAGTCAGGTAACTAATAGTCAGCTATTATAGAACTAGATTTGTAGTGTTATTATAAGATTAAAATATGTTATTTACAGAATTTAACGATACCGAATGGAAGAAACTCTTACTGAATAAAAATTAAAAATTGTTCGATAAAACAAATTAATAAAGAATCAGCAATGTCATAATGTTTTGTGGAAATAAATTACTTTGTAAGTATATTAATCTACTCACTAATCGCCCTCTTAAGGATAGACGACTTGTAGTCGATTCATAAAACAAACGTCGTAGAAACATACAGGGTGATTCACCAAGCATGCTCTCCACTATTTTTTAATTTAGATCTCAAGAGTTCTTAAATATGATCAAAGACGATTTTCAAATCCTTGAATTTTTTGTTATTGAAACTTCCGTTTTTTTATCAAATGAGAACGCCCATTTTTAATTGTAAATTATTTATTGGATAATTTATTTTAAACTATCAAGGTAGTTTCGTAGTTATTACTTATTAAAATTGTTGTAATAAGGATAAGTCTTTAAAAATGGTTTTAAAAAAAATATAAAGTAGACGTAATTTTGTAACTAATGTTTGCCTATTATACTTGGGCTATTTTTACAAATTAACGGATTAATATAAACAACTAAAATTTTAAAATCAGCATGGTAGCTCCCATATTTTATAAATCCATTACCCATAATACCCTCCATGGACCTTTTATCCTTAGAACGCAAATTTAAATAATTCAAAAACTACTGAAATTAATTTTGATTCACATACGTCAAATTTTTTGGAAAAATTATTCACTGAATAATTTACAGTTTAAAAGGGAGTTTTTCATTTGAAAAACAGAGGTTTATATCTCCACAAGACACTCGGTACAATAATTTGTACATATTAGGTCTTAAAGTAAATTTCAAATTTTTAAATACAGATTTTGATTGCCTCGGTGAATCGTTCTGTACATCTCACGTTCTTGAAATCGACCACAAACTAGCTCGTCAATGACTGACCAAAATAAAGTAAAAAATACTTTTGAAAAAGTATTAAGATACTAATACTAGTATTCGAATAAAAAAGTTTTTCTAAATACTTGCATTCGAATACTTTACAAGACTGTGTATACATCTCGTTGTCAAATTAAATTAGACACAAAAATTACCCTTTGAAAAATATTATTACAACCCTTTAAATTTCGTAAATATTAATAAATCGTTATTTTGTATTATGCGAAACGCACGTATTTTCCGGTGTTTCAAAAATGAAAATTGTTGTTGATTGCACGTTGAAAAAGTTCAGCCGTACTTTATACAACATTAACAATCAGCTGCGCATTTATTATTTTTCGAAATAAAGTATGGTTTTCGCCGTAATTCTATTTAGCGAAATTTCAGAAACTTTTCGTTCTTCAATTCTTGTTTGTATACGGTTTTACGCGGGACCATTTTTCAAAGCAATACAAATTACACTTCACTTTTAAACTTATGACTGTTCATCTTTGGTATGAGTATATAAATTGTGTTCCCAATTATTATTATCAGTAAACGTACTTGCCGAGTATTAAATGAATCACATTTGTCCATACTTTAAAATTAATTCCCTCAGTTATTTGCCAAGATTATATTATTATTATAAACATTTCAACAAGATTTTACTGACAAATTTAAACAGTAATTTGTTTATTACTCAAAAAAAAAAAGAAATGAATTCCACGTAATTTATGGAAACATTTTAACGCATTTTAGTATTAAAACGAGGTTTGAAAAGCACTGCGGTCGGAATCAGAAATTTAAATAAAATATCGTTTAAGATCCTAAGAAAATTGCATCGTGATTTCACTAATTGTCATAACATTTGTTTGATATTTAATTCGAAATAATAACACAAATAATTTATTACATTACAGTTGTGGTTGTCAACCTATTTATGTTCTCCGCACATTTATTTTGTTACAAAAATACATTTTGACGGAACGTTAGACTTATATGGTATAAAAAAATTATTATGTTAATTTAATAATATTGTCGTTTTAAAACCAAGATTTTTAGAAGACATCGATGTATAAACTCTGAAGATTAATGGTTGTTCATAATATTATGTCTTGGACGCTAAACGATAAGTGCAATAAAATATACTTAATAGAAAATTATGAATTGGAAAATTTATATTTTTATCAAATATCGTGATATGGTTGGGACACCGGTTGATAACCACTGATTTATAATAATATGTTACAATTGTAACACAGCATAAAAATATTTCCTAACTCAGATAAAAATATATTCAGGAAAGTTTTATAGTTTTCCTAATATTTTTAAAAGTTGCGTAAATAATTAGGAAATATTTTAGTTATATTATTTGACCAAGAACTTCATATTTTTGAAAATATTTTATTAAAACATTTACAAACCATTTTAATCATACATTTTCAAAAAAAAAAAACATTTTTACGGAAACTTTATAAAAATATTTATAAAATATTATTAGTCAAATATTCAAGCACTTAAAAATATTCACATAATATTCATTTCCCAAATGCTGTATGGGAATTTATTGATAGTATATAGGTGCTTTTTGATAAATGTATCGTTTCTTGTTTTTCGTTAAAAACTGTTTGCTTTTTACCATTACACCACTCGCCATCTTCTCTAGGACATTCGCTTTAATATTTGTCCAGCTCGATCTTAACGTAGCAGCGATAGGCGTCGAAGAGTTTTGTTAAACATTTGCGTAAACACACGTGTTATTGGAATCCGACCGTTTCGATCGCTACCTATATTACTTCGAGCGGCGTTTAGGAAAATAAAAAAGTAACGATCACGAAAAAATAAAAACCTACACGATTGGTTTCCGTGCTCTCCGAACTGAAATTCGTATGTATCCGAGCGGCGGCGGGGACCGGTGAGAAAGGACGGTGGAAAGCGGGCGGCGATTCGTCGGTGTCGGTGTGGAGGGTGGGAAGAGTGAGAGCTAGGCGGACGGGTGGGGTGTGCGAAAGAAAGAGAAATTACATCCGACACGGGTGACTTTTCTCGAGATGAAATATGAACAGAAATAAGGACAAGAACCCTTGACTTTTATATTGTACTCTGGGGGTGCCAAGTAGAGAGATGGTATATGAAATACACTAGTGTATATATAGAGAGTGATGAATGCAAAAGTAATTTTAAACGATAGGGAACATTTTATTTTACGTTTTCAGACGATATTGAAAATAAAAAAAAAAAAAATGAGAAAAAACCTTTTTATATCGGTCTGGCGCAAAAGTTTTGTTTGCCATACGCGATCGGCGCCGACTTTCCGTTTATTAACGCGCGACACCGTGCGGTGACACGTTCGAGATTAATCTTTAGAGAATCTTTACGTTTATCACATTCGTCTGAAACTTTTTTCTTATTTCCCCGTCTGAAAAATAATCGTTTTCCACGTTATACTTAGTGCCTACCCACGTATACCTACTCTCTTGCGTTTTTAACGACGTTCGAACTCGGTGATTTAACGAACCACTTTGATCTATTCTAGTTTTGAAGCGGACCACTAAATTTAATTTTTAAAAAATAATTAGTCCACATTTTAGACATGACAATTATTTCACCCTGGTTATTCATAATATATGCAATTAGCTACATTTACAATTAAAATAAAATCGTTATTAAATAATTTTAGTAAAGAAATTTTATACAATTTCACAGATTTAACTCTCAGTGTTAAATTTTGTTCATTTTACTTTAAATTACTGCAAATAGTATACTTTTTCCTGTAGATTCTTGCCGTTTTTAAAATGTTCCTCGAATTGTTTCGATAAAATATTAAATAACAAACAAATTTACAATTATTATTGAAATAATAAATTCATATCAAATTGTTGATGAGATTATTAAGAGTGAACATTTTCAAATTTTTAGTTACTTACTTTTGAGATATTATTGACTTTTTGAAGGCTTCCAAATAAAAACAAAAAAAGTAGTTTTTTTAACAAAATTATTTTTACGAAATATTTTTTACGTATATTGTTCTACTATTATTAGTCTCAAAAATTGTTCTTTATCATGGTGGAGGTATCATGCACGGAGGTAGAGCTGATTTAATTAATTTTGATAAAATTATGTTAAAGTTATGCTGATAAACGTTCAAAAAAATAAGAATAAGCTGCTTAACCCCTGCAGCAGATTCACTTTACCCCGTCCTACTCGAAAATGATTTCCGTAGTCATTCGGTTATGATATATTTTTGTCTTATATACGCCTTCACCGACAGAACGTAAAGCAAAGTAAATCCACAATTCGATCATCCGACAGCGCTGCGGGGTCTCAGCACGGGGTCACCACATCGTGACCCTTCGTGACGAAACGTATAATATATGATTACGTGCTCGAGTCGAATTGTCAGACACGACGACGACCTGAGTTGTTGTAGTCGCTTTACAAATGACGTTAACGACTGCAGTCGCAGAGATCGTATTTTTGCGTTATCCGACATGATATCCACCATACACACCACTCGTTGTCCAGAGGTCTTCTTCGTCGGAGGTGATGTAACATTTCCACACGTCAGTACTATAAAATATTATTATTATTATACGTCTTATAAAGTAAACAAACACAGAATTTGGATTTTACCAATCCTAATTAGTCTCAACCGCGAAGAAATATAATAAGAAGGAGAAGTGCGTCGTTGTGCAAGGATGAAGGGTAGACGATGGTCATAGTCGCCGTGAAATAGTCTCGATAAATAAAAAAATATAGCTCCTAACCTCTTTTCACCGATGCGGCGATTAAATTCATTAAATTCGTCGTATCATTGTCGTGTAGTTATGTTAATTTTCTTTTTATGTCATGAAGAACCTACTAGACAATACAGATTCAATCACTGTTTTTCGATTATGGTCATTTTTTTCTTATTATATATAGGTATTATTTTAATCTATTTTTTTTACACAGTTTTAAACGTCTTGATAAATGCTTGTGTAAATAAAAATACTAGGGCAGTTGATGACTTAAAAATATTGTTCCTTGAAAAAAAATTAACTTTTTTAACAGAGTTAAGTTTATTTATTTTTTATCTCAACTTTAAACTTATTTAGTTATTTATTTTTTTGTTAACATTTTACTTAACTAGAAAATTAATTGAACTAACTTAGCTTATCACAGTTAATTATTTTCATTAATTTTTCCACCTTTGTCAAGGTTGGCATTAACGAGTTAAGTTAAAAGTTAAGTTGATTTTAGTTCTTATTAGTTCAATGTTTTCATCAACTTAACTTCAACTTAATTAATTTGCCTCTGCATTAACTTAAAATCAACTCATTTTTTTCCCCCAAAAAAGTTAATTTTGAATTTTCATATTATCCAGAAAATATTGTGTTCATTATGGGTATTTGGTTTATAACAATAATTATAAGTTCACAGAATATAGAAAGTATTATCAGAAAAAAAATAAGATATATTTAAAAAGAACTTCGTATTTATATTTAAGGATAAAAACCAATATATTTTATTAATTAGGTACTTATGAATATTATTATAGGGGTAAAATTATTCACCCATGTGAAGGCATAAATAGCCCACAATGCCACGAATCATATTCATAAATCATAATGCCTTTACCTATTCCTTACTCATTACTCAATAGTTATTATCTATTTTTGATTTGTTTAATAATGATTATCATAGACTGTTTGAATAGTAATATGCCTATGATTTATGAATAATGATTAGGTACTATTCAAGTGATTATCACTTATTTTATTAAATAATACCTCACAGATGATTTTTTATTATTATTTTTAACTTATTAATTGAAATAAAGTTAATGGTATTTGTCAACTTAATTTTGAGCATAATCGATGTAATAAATGTCTATCAATTTAATTTTTAACTTAGTAGACAAAATAATAATTAACCTAACTCAACTGAGTTAAAAAAAATATCATTAACTTGCCCAGATTTTCCTAAAGTGATTGGTATTACATAATATCGATGATAATATAGATTATGTACAACGAATAATAAGTGAGAAACGCAAGCGGAATATAACAAACGGTCATGATGATATTACGATCGAGTTTGTTTTTTTTTTTTTTTTTCATGAGATGTGATCGTGTTCATTTGAAAAAAAAAACTAAAAAACGTGAACGAATCCATTTTTTGCCGAACAATGAAAGTATCCCACTGCGCGAGTCGGCTGAAACTGTTATAGCGAGATCGAAACGAGAGGGCGTTATAAATACGGGTGCGCGTTTATTTATTTATTTTTTCAACTCTACGCACATTTATTATTATAACGGTCTCGGACACAAAAATAAAGAATTATTGCTCGGCGAAAGAGTATGTACTCGCTTGCTGGCCTTGCTTGTTTCGTAAACGCTAAATAGTCGTCGGCGGGCTCGGACGCACATAAGTTCGACACGTCGCACGGAGGTCACATATTATATTGTATGGAAAACATGTGATTTATTAATTGAACTACTGATGGGGGGGACGAAAATCGTTACGGTCCCATAATTTCGGTACAAAGTTCGATAGAACTTACCAGTCGGTACTGTTTGCGGTGGCAGTAGCAGCAGTCGATCGAATGAACATTTATCGTAGGTAGAACAATATTATTATTAACGAGTCGTATCGGCTAGGTATATATAGAAAATTGTATCGATTGCGATACCCTCGATGGGGTCATGAGGTACCTAAGTACACATAGTGTAACAGAACACCTGAGGAATGAAATTACTTTTGTTCTAATCAATATGTTAACCATTTTTGTATATAGGTATTGGATGATTTTTAAGCGTGCTCGCTTAAGTCCTTACTCAAATAGTCTGGTTTTTAGAATTATTGTCATTAGGTAGGTACTAAATAAATCGACTCTATGTTTAAGGCGATCTGTCCAACTTTGATTTTTTCGTCGATAGTTTACCTGACCCAGACCCTCTAATTACTGATTACATCCCGTTAATATTTTTACTTTAAATTGCTTAACGAGTAACATTATCGTTTGTAATGACACACGTTGTTGGAATCATCATACTCATGTTAAAAAAAAAAACTTTTTTATACAACTATACTTGAGCTGTACTATACAGGCGTATATTCAATAAAATAAATAAAATACCTGCACACCTATATATCAATATTATCGTCTATATGTCAGTTCAAACGTTTTATTATTTTTGGTTTTCTAATTTTTCTCAAACCTAATAACTGTATATATTAATAGAATTATGCAAAAAAAAACTCAAAGTTTGTTATTTTAAGTTTGGCGAGCACATATCGTTTTTAGTGGTTATTTAAAAGTTCATTCGGTTAAATATAACCTTTAACGTCTGTTTTTTATTATTAAATTCGCTTAATTATCCCATTAAACGTTGCTTTTATTAACGTCTTCCGACGGCAACACGAAGAACGTCCGAAAGTGCCCGTCTCCGTTTGAACATTATGTTATCGTGGTAGGACCGATTTTAGTAATTTTCACCGACTTAATTTTAAATTTACGTTTTAAAATATATTATAAAGTTATAAGTATCATATTGCAACAACCTGCGGCCTACTGAAATTTAAATTCAATCGGGGAAGAATGTCTGCTGTACAGTTGTTGTAGGTGTCGAGTGTACCTTTACCCCGAGTAGATAACGGTAATGGATTTGTTCAATTTGAATCCAATGACAATCCACACGTAAAAAAGTTCTGAGCGGAGACCTTCTCATAAATCGAAAGTTACTAAAAAAGTGAACAGATTTCCTAAGTCTGAAGTGGACGAGAACCGATACGGAGACGTTTCAAAACTGCCTAATGCCAACTTCGTTTTCACGTGTATAGTTGTTTCGTCTAACAGGCCATTTCAGAGATTTAAATAATATTTTAAATTACCTATTAAACCGCACATATTTCATGCATGGGAGTTAACGGAGAAAACACATTGATGAGCTATCTGTTACCACTCTCTCTGAGTACCTCGAAAATCGTGTCGTCTACCGTGAAAGTTCTCTATATTATTTTTGATATTAACCTAACCTACCTACCCAAACACGTGAGATTTATTTTATTTGGTCGTTAGTAATTCTCCGAAAGGCGATGAAGTTCGGACGTGCAAATCGAATGGTCGTCAAACGGTTTCAGATTGATCGCCAAATTCCAAATCTGAGCAGAGACCTCCTCGTGTATTCTAAAATTTACTAAAAAAGTCGAAAGTTTGTAAGCACGAAGAGGAGGGCCGATTTTGGAGACATTTAAATACTGCCTAGTACCAACTACGTTCGCGTGTTGTGTATAATTATTTTTCGTCTTTCCATCCATTTCGGAGACCAACCATAACTATGATGATTAATTCTACAGGTAGTTTAATACCTACAAGCAGTCCTGTAAAGTATTTAAGTAAAAGTATTTGAGTAAAAGTATTCAAATACTTTTTTAAGTATTGAATAACTTTTTAAATAGGTACTTTCAGCATGAAGTATTTTGAACGGTATTTTATATACTTTTTGGTATTGAATACTTTGGTTTTTTTATTTCGAACATTTTATTTTTATTTGAAATAATTGGTTAGAAAAATATTATTGTCAACTACAATAATAGGATAATAGTTTTATTTAATATTCTGTATTTCTGTGTTAGCCGAAGCCCAAAGGTTTGTGAAAACCAGATTTCTAAGAAAAGTTATTGAATATTGAATAACAATATTCCCTTTAAAACTATTTGATAACTATTAGATTACCGACTACCTATGTGTTTATATTACGATAATTAGAAACCCACTTTAAAAACCAAAAGTATTGGAAAAGTATTCCAAATACTTTTTCAAAGTATTTGAGTAGTATTTGAAATACTTTACAATTAAAGTATTTGAGTAGTATCTTAAATACTTAAAAAATAATGTATTTTTAGTATTTACTCAAGTACTTTTTAAAAGTATTCTTTACAGGACTGCCTACAGGCACATGTTACATGCCTAGCAACTAACGAAAAAACATATCGATCCATTACCAACTGACAATACTATGTTTGAGTACTATGAAAATCGTGTCGTCCATCACGAGTAAAACAGTTATCCTTTTTATTCTAATTGGTTTTGAAGTACTCGAAGAGGTAAGAGACGTGTTCTGTTCGGTCGTTAGTAATTACGGCAATTGACGTCAAAGTCCAGACAGTGGAAATAAATCGTCGTCGAAAGGGTTTAGATTTATTAGTGGCACACTTCTGCAGTGTAGTTATACGAATTAGTGCTGCCTGAGACGTTATTTAAAAAAAAAAAACATTTAAAGTTCTAAAAGCCCTACGACACACTGAGCACGGTTGTTATTGAAATTAAAAATAATAATAATTATCTGCACTCTATCATAATTTACAAATGTCAAGTCCCCTACTGCGTGTGTGCGTGTTGTGTAGGTATAGTTAGGTATTAACCGTAATTAACACAGGCGTATCAAAACGAAATTCGTGTTTAAAACACACGACGACGTTCGATTCCAATGTAAAATAAAAAAAAAAATATATATAAACAAAAATATTACAACCGCCATTTAAAACTACGGTAGGTAAGTGTAATTATGTAAAAAGTAAAATACTATATTCGGTGGAAAAAAACAAAGGTCGCATAATATATTATTATAATTACAAAAAGTATAAACAAGTAGGTAGGTAGGTAGGTAGCGTATAAATAATTTTCTGCTGCATTAATGACAACAGCTTTTGCGGCCATATTATTATTTTGATTTTTTTTTTTTATTGGGATGGGTAACTGTAATTCGTAACCACAAATTCGTTGTTTTAAAATTGGTATAGTTTTCTACTCTAAATAATAAACTGTACTTATGATTTCGTAATATAAAACGATGAAAATAATATTTGTGACCATAGACACTTAACATTTTAGTATTAAATATTTACATTTTACAGTCCTAAGTCTGTATTACATGGGATGAAAAATAGCGTTTTTCCCCGAAAACAATATAAGTATTTTACCAGTAATAGGTAGTTAAGAGTTATTAAATATTATTGGTTAAGGATTTTAAAAAAGAGTTTTAATTAAAATGGAAAATATCGTTTTTTCCACGGACACAATTAAAGTACCATAGGGCATAAGTATAGATAATATATTATTAAATATTATTGGTAGGCGTCTATGCAATTCGTATTAAAAAAATAGGCTATCCACGTTTAAGTACTTCATCTGTCTTTTCTTTCCAAGTAATTATTTATTATTTTTTTATCATTATTGTTCTAATTGAAACCGATGGCATAGTATAGAACTTTGAAAATAAAAAAGAATTTAAAAAAAATAGTTTTAATTGTCTGTAGTCAGCAGCGTTCAAAACATGTACTCTATATATTATATTATCACCCTCAAAATTGAAGACTATTTATGATGCAAAACAATTGTAAATATTTCATAGAAAAAAACATTAAATGCTTAGTATAATATTATGAAGTTAAAGGTATTTCACAACATACATTATAGACTTTAAAACTATAGGCTAATAAAACATGTATAGCCCAAGTGTTTTGTCAGTAATAAAGTATACAAAGTTTCATATTAATTGTATGTATGATTTTGTAGGTAGTAAAACGATGGATAAAATATTTTTAACACACCTTTAACCGAACAGTGTTAAATAATTACATTTTACAGTCCTAAGTTTGTATTGAATGAGAAGGAAAATACCGTTTTTTCCACGGTCACAATTATTCAAGTATAGGTACCGTAGATAATTTATTATCAAATATTATTGGTACAGTTCGTATTAAAAATACAATATTCACTTTGAAGTGCCTCCACTGGGAGATCTTTTCTCTCTGTCTTCCCATTTCGTGTCGGTATTTATTATTTTTATATCACTTAAGCTTATATTGTTCTATCTGAAACGGATAGCATAATATAGCATTTTTGGTGGGGGAGGGGAAAAAAAAAAAAAAATAAATGCAATTGTCCGTACCTGCTCAGCAACATTACAAACATGAACTCTATGGGTGTCGCACCCAAACTTGAGGAATCGATATAACGCAATACAATTATTAATATTTAACAGAAAAATCATTAGTTGCATGCTTAATGTGAATTATATATTATAATATTATGAAGTTAGGGATATTTCGGTACGCACATTATTAGACTTTAAAACTAGGTTAAGAAAGCATTTATAATTCAAGTCAGTGAATTTTAGTAGTCGAGTAAAAACAATTACGTAGCAACAAAGAAAACTTGGTTAAGCCTTGATGATATATGAGCTTACAAAAATGGGTTCTTCAGCTGCACCAGCAGTGGTTGCGTGATGCGGTAACTGTTTTAGAACAAAACAATAATAAAGTGTAAACATATTAGTCGTGTGTTTTGTTCTACTAGTCGAAAGTATTTGACTCATACGACAATTATATTACTTATATTGGCTGTATGTTTAGGTACATTCGAGCAGATTTAAAGCATTAACTGTTTAAATCGATTACTCAATTTTTAGGGCAATATTTAGGTATAGAGTTCATGTTTAAGATTCAAACTTTAATGTTTAAAATACCAAAGTTAAATAACATTCGAGTTATATTTATACTATGCTCTAAGTTTAATTAATATTTATTATTCAAAAATTATTTTCACATAAAATTTAAATATTTTTTTGTATATTTTTAACTGAGGTTTCTTGTGTGAACATTATTATTGTTATTATTTGTGTATTTTACAACACGTCATGATATCGACATTGTTGATTTTTTTTTTTTATTATTATTATTCTTTGATTTCTCTACAAAAATTTTGTTTTATTATTATGATTTTCCATGGCATGCATACTTTATTAAATTAAAATATATGGAATTAATATTAAAATGATTGAGTATTAACCTTTTAGTTTTGTACAGACATATTTACGCAGTTCATTCAAAAGAAAAAAATATTTGCTAAACAGGCGAGGCGTGTAAAATAATAATAATAAAAAAAAAAAATAACAAATTGATCAAATTATTGTAATACTGTAATGGATGGGTTCTGCTAAGCCTACCATTACGCAGTTTCAGAGGAATATTATAACATTCTTACTCCGATAAAAAATTATAAAATTAATACAAAATTACCCTTTTGAAACTATTTTTCCGTGAATATCATAATGTGAAATAAAATCATATTAAGTAGGAATTTAAATTCTAAAGTAATTATTTAATTACATTTTTTTTTTTTTTGTTCAATAAGTTATTTTTGTATTTTAATTTAAAAACAATATTTTATATCGAATGCATCCGTTATTGATGTTAAAACAGACACTTGGAAAAAATATCAGAGTAAAATACAATTCTACAATATTATATTATTTATGTTGCAATAGATAAAATTAATATGATGAATAACTAATTTTTTAAGACTTTTTTCACATTAATTATTTTTATTTTAGAATTTCTATAGGTTTTAGTACCTATTTTTTGTATAAGAATGTCCCTATAAGCACTGTTTCATGTAGACACTGCTGAATTTTAACGGAGTATTTAATATTAGAAATTGTGAACAAAATTTGACACCTACTTAATGAGTTGCTGTAGATTCTTAGCAGAGCAATGGAAATCTTATTGTTTTATAATGATTTGCGATTTTTAAAAACGTTTTTTTTTTTGTTTGTCGGAAAACAATATTTTTAAAAGAAAAATTATAGTTAGAGATTTGATTCAATATCTATTTTCTAAATAATGGCAATAAAACATATAAATTAATAGAATATTTACTCGACTGGTTTTCGACAAATTTAGTTTTGGATTTATGTTGTAATCGTAGAAATTATAGAGTCTTAACATTTTGACTGGGACAATTATAATTGCATACGTTTGTTTTTGATTTTTGTATTTTAGTAAGATGTGGTAATTTAAACACATTTATGACATTTAACATTACTTACAAAGATTAATCCCGAAGAGATTTTTTTTTTACTTTGTAGTTGGTAACAAAAAAATATAAATCGTAAAAATCTAAAACAATCTAATACTGTACTTAATGCGATTTTCAAAATAATAAGCTAATTTCAAACTATATTTTGTAGGTATTTAACAATTCTTAATTTTATATTTATTTATACCTAATACTTGTTGATAACTATTTTTGTCCTACGTAAAAAGTGTGAAAATTTAATACGTCATGATCTGTCATAGGAGTTATTCTTATAGAAATTCGAAAATATCACAAATTCTAATATAGACACTATTTTAGAATCTGAGTGGAGCGAGGGAGAGAGAGTTTTTACAATGATGTTTATTTTTATTTTTTTTTTATCCGGTACACAAAACTTCTATCAGAAGGATCGCTTCGATTTCTACATATGGTATCTTATTTTTTATCAAATTTTATCAAGATGGTACTTTAAACAGGTCATTTTCGATTTTCTCAATAATTATTATTTAATGCCACGGGAAAAACCACCGACAGATTTAAAAAAACCACTAAAAACAATATTTTAAATTCTAATGCTTTATAGGAACGAATTAGAAATAAAAATATTATAATATTAATTCAACTTACAGGCTATAATATATAATAACAATATAAAATATCCAGACTGACAAACCGCTAAAAATCGTTTTTCTTATACAATGATAATATTATATCATTGAATTCAATTTAACCCAAATTAAGAGATAACTACAATACATTTTACATTGACTCACTTGTAACCTACAGTACAGCAGTGTGACATCCACTTACCCTTTTTGTTTTTTTTTTTAATTATGGTTTTCCACACATAACATAATAAATTTGATCTATTTGTATGGTGTATTCGAATGTATTTTGGCTCCGCATATATTATGTATATTGCACAATAATATGCAAAACTTCGTTTTTCAAAATTACGTTTTTAAAGTGTAAAATTCATCGTTCAAAATGATCTGATCTCCACCTTGAAAACACTCCACGCAAATTTTATAAAACTGGCTAATATAGTGTTATGTTAAATAATTTGCCGTAAACCGATTAAACTGCATTTTTAACGCAACAATTTAATACATCAATAAATTGTTTACTTGTAGCGTAGAACTTGATTCCCAATCCCTAATATAATAGTTGGTAATAAATCTCATACATTATATTTATTTATTTAATTTTTTTTTTTTCAAAAAATTTGTTCAAACTATTACGTATTACTAATATTGTAAAATATATTATTTAACACAATACAAAATATATATATATATATACTTAAATAAATTTCCTTGGAAATAAATGCTGACACTTTCCAACACGTCCGTTGACGGTGACCTCAATAACGTCGATGTACGCTCAAAAACTAACTATACTGTTAGAGTTATTGAATACAGGTAGTAAGCAGAGCAACTTCTTGGTTTTCGTTTTATTTTAATTTAGACCGTTTTTGGTGTAATCATAAGAAGAATGACAGAAGGAAAGGTGAAAAACAACGTAATTAATATACGAATATCAACTGCGATGAACAATAATATTTTCTGCAGTCAAATCCTCGTGATGCACTTTTCGCACTTATATTTTATAAGTAACAATAGTTCATGTTATGAAACTTTAGACGACATAGTTTTACTTTAGTAAAAGTTATAATATTTATTTAGAAATTTGCAAAAGTTTTTTTTTTTTTTGGCCTTTTATGAAGGTCCACAGTTGTGTATACTTTGCACAAAGTTTTCTAATATAATAAACAGGAGCGGAGTTGTCAAAATGCAACTTTTCATCCGTGGACCTTGTTGTTCGATACTTACAAAATACCCTGTCATAATCTGGAAATCGTTCAAAAGGAAATTGCATTGTATTTGTAATCCTGATAATTTCGAGGTTATCGGCTTACGGTTTTGATGCGAAATGCACAAATATAATAACATAATAATATAAAATGTATAACAGAAAGACTTGACGAGAAAAAAAATGATGCTACTTAAACAAAAATTGTTAAAATTATGGTAAATAATTTAAGGAATATACTAATGTCAGCAGATTCCCCAAAAAAATATTTTGAAAAAAGTTATTATGATATAAATCCATTTAATCAAAAAAAATATTGATATTTTAAAAAAAATTAAAATAAACTTCTTGACTTACATAAATGTTTTTACTACCAAAATTGTTTTTATAATCAGATTCACAAATTGGCTATTTTGAATATATCCAAATAATGGAAATCAAATTTTCCAGTATTAAAAAATAAAAGTATTTTTTTTGTATAATATAATAAATGTACCGCAGGTGACTTGATTAAAAAAATATTTTTAATATCTTTATTTTGTTACACCCTCTACATATAAATATTTAATATTCTGTGTTTTATTTTCGTAAAATCGATATAACGAGTAGGTACATATAGGTGGTAGGTGGTACTGACTAACACATCATATTTATGTGGTCGCAGGAGCAAAAAAAAAAATAAATATTTTTCCTTCTCAACAACAGAATTTTCGTAAATTGTAATGTACACTTAATTTTGAAACTGGAGTATTGTGTTATTCATGAAGACTACCATCCCTCGTATCTACTTTTGGGAAATTGACGATTTGCATAACACATAAAACAGCCGAGGGGGAAATATACGAGTTAACACGATTACCAGAGCTACCACTGCTCTGGTTGACAAAATACGGTATGGTACATATAATATTATAATAATATAATATTTTCGTAATTATGTAATAGGTACGTGTTGTTATGTAATGTTATGTTCGAGTTATTTCTTTTTTAGAGATTTTCTATTATTTTTACATGTTGACACCCTTTGTGTATATTTTTTAGGGTAGTTTTATTCGTATAATATTATGCCTATTGTGTAATAATTTTGTACCTATTCATCGTATAATAATCGTCGGCTCACTATTTACGACCAATTAATGAAGGATTGGTTGTATTTAATTTCCATTTCAACAATATTAAAATCATAGTTTCGTAATGTTTAACAAACCGTATAAATTGAAATTAATATGTACCGACACGAGTCTGCAATAATATATTTCGCTTGACGGATAACAAATAATTGTAAAATTGGAATGACTAGAGCTGGGATTTAAATGCCCTGAAAAAACCCGAAAAATGTCCTAAAAAAAATGCATTTATGACATAAAAACTCTAAATAATGTCCTAAAAAAACCCGGAAAATGCCCTAAAAAAAATATGCTTTTATGCAAGGCTGGGCAAGTTAACTATTTTTTTTAACTCGTTAAGTTAAGTTAATTTGGAAAAATGTAAGTTAAGTTTAAAGTTAAAAGTTACTTTCCTTTTTTATTTAACTTGTTAAAGTTACAAGTTAGTTGGAAAAAATAAGTAACTTTACTTAGTTAAAAATAATTTTTTTTTCATATAAAACTTATAATTACACCATTTACACCTCATGTTAAAGATCTACAAATAACATAATATTATAATGTAGGTCTTTATATCTTAAAAAAAAATGTATTTTGTTGTAAGTTCTTATATACTATGAAATCCAACAAAATAATTAAATTATTTGTATATTTTATTTTTTTACCTAAAAGTTTTCCAAAGTGATGGTAAAACTTTTAAATTTTACTTTGTTATTACCAACTATAAACTAAATATTAATAATCAAATTAATTATAAAAGTATATAATTTAACGTGATTATAAAATGAATTAACGAGTTAAGTTATAAGTTACTTTAAAAAAAAAGTAATACGTTAAGATAGAAGTTACTTCTTAAAAAAAAGTAACTCGTTAAGTAACTTAGTTAAAAGTAACTTAACTTTATAACTTAACTTTAACTTTTTAACTCGTTAATGCCCAGCCTTGCTTTTATGATCTAAAATTTTTTTTGTTTTTAATAATTTTAGTATAAATTACAATAAAAAGTTTTAAAAAATGCATTATAAAAATCTATTACAAGTGTAAACAGAATAACACCAATCCGTCGGTATAAAAAAATATTATGTCCAAATTTTTGTACAAACGCACGCAGTCGTCTCGCTGTCGAACATTTTACTTTTGGCATTTTTATATTAAATTATCAAAAAAAATTAACTAGAGTAATAAAACGGTGTTAAGAGGATGCCACACCCGCATTTGTT
>NC_042495.1:30801913-30826359 GCF_005508785.2 Acyrthosiphon pisum | reverse complement strand
CCTCTTATACGACGACAAAACTCGTACTGAACGTCGAACGATATCATCGGTCGTCGGTTTTACTGATTTAAGATTATTTAACAGGAAATGCGTGTAGAAGTTACTCAAACCTTGTCCGATAATGGCGATAAGCCGATAATGTAATACGAATTACGAGTACCTACTTATAATCTAGCATTAAAATCCCAGCCCTAGTTAATTTATTTAAAAGCCATGCTGGTGTAAAATCTTAAAAGAAAATTTCAAATTCATACACTTGGTTTCCAAAAACTCAAAAATGCTCCAAAAACTCTAAAATGCCCTAAAAAAATAAGAAAATAACCTAAAAACTATAAAATGCCAAAAAATGCAAAATACATTTTCTTATTCTCATTCAAATGTACATAAAACAAATTTGTGACAAGACGAGCATTGCACAGTAAGCTTTGGAAAACAATGCAAAGTGCATCGAAATCCCAGCCCTAGTAATAACTATAATATTAAAATATAAAAATTAAAAACGCATTGACCCGTATCCAACAGCTGAAGCTCTTATTATAAGTCTGAGAAAACGAATATATTTTCACCCTGTGATTTAAATTTGTATCAATCATCTCTTTAATAATTGTAATTATTGAGTAGTTCATATTTTCTAAAACGCCTTTATTGAAAACAAAAGTAAGGTAAACCCGAATACCATAATATCCAAGCGTGGTGACGACCGGTGCCAGACGCCAGTTATGTAATTTTGTCCAAGGCTGGGCAAGTTAACGATTTTTTTTAACTCGTTAAGTTAAGTTATTTTAAAATAATTAAGTTAAGTTAAGTTAAGTTAAAAGTTACTCGTATTTTTTTTCGTTAACTCGTTAAGTTAAAAGTTAAATTTAAAAAAAAAGTAACTTAACTTAGTGTTAAGTTAAAATTTGCTAATTTGCAAAAATAAAAATTCCAGACACATAATATGGTTTGTTAGATAGTTTTTCTGGTATATTTCTACTTTACGGGACACCTTTTTTTTGCATTTTTTTTTTTTGAAACTTATGTAGTTAAGTACGCTGAAGACGATGGTAAAGTCAGAATTTGGGGTTCAGGCTTAGTTTCGAAGTTATGACACTTCAAAGTTAGTATATAATACGTTTAATAACTTATAAATGTTGCGTCTCCAAGCGGGCCCAGTGGTAGTTTACACAGCAAATTATAGGGGGATATTTTGAATTTTCGATTTTAATGTCCAAGCGAGCGTAGCGAGAAATCAAGAATTATAGGTATTTAAAGGTTATTATATAAAGTTAAAACTTCAATTTTTGAAATTTGAAGCCAAATTCTGATTTCACCAACATTTTTTTTACCCAAAAAATGACTAAGTCTCCCCAAAAAAAGGGGTGTCCCGTAAAGGAGAAAAGTTCCGTTTTTCTTTACGTCCAAGAAAATTACTGGGGAAATTTAAAATAATACATCAAAGTAAAAACACATTCAAAAATTTGCATTATTCTTCGGACGAAAATTAACTTAATTTAGATATTTGTGAAATAAAATTAACTTGAAGTTAACACGTTAATCTTGAAAAAAAGTAACTTATTAAGTTAAAAGTTAATTTGAAAAAAAAGTAACGAGTTAATAAACTTAATTAAAATTAACTTAACGTTTTAACTTAATTTTAATTTTTAACTCGTTAATGCCCAGCCTTGATTTTGTCCAAACAAATAAGCTCTACGGGAATAACGATGCTGTTCTGTGGAACCCATCAAATAAGATAATTTTTTTTTAAAATTAATAAAGGGTAATTACAAGCCACATCTCAATATTTATAAGATGTTAGAAAATTGTATGCATTTTTTTTACAAATTATATTATACCTGCCATTATTTGAATTAAAATGAAAAATCGAAGTTGGATACACTTTGTAAAATGTCTTCTGCTTTTAAACTAGAAATACTATTTATACTAAAAAATAGTATTCAAAATCCTATAATAATTGAGGTGGCAGCTAAAATATAAAACATAATTTCAAAATTTTATAAAAATTTGTAAAACCGTCACCGGGCCCCTTAATTGTACCTATATATGACTAACTGACTTATCATACCGGTACACTACATTCAACGTGTATTACCGGTACGAACAGTGACAGATAAATAAAAGAAAAATCTATTATAGACATCAAAGGAATATGCGTGAGAGACATCAACGTTGAATAGTTTGAATATTGTAAATTACTGACTCAGCGCACTCAGATCACAAGAAAGTGACTTAATATAAGTTAACATTTTTTTTTTTTTTTTTAATGAAGTGTAAATACAAAGACAGATTGAATTTAAACGCAACTTATTTTAACGCCCCAAAACGTTACGAATGATAGTCGGTTGACATCCATTAGTATTTTTAAAAAGATCTTAATAACTGACATTATATATAAATCATGATTTATAATGTGATTTGAGATAAACGTTTATATCACGCTTGTAATGTGCTTGATTATAACTTCGCTTGACAAATAATAATATTTTAATAAATAATGAGTAATAGCTGTGGACTATAATATTATAATATCCAAACGCATTGACCCGTATCCAATAGTTGCTACTTGCTACTTACAGTGACAGATAAATATAATAGAAATGTATTACAGACATTACCGGAATATGTGTGAGAGACATAAACGCGTAATAGTTTAGTAAATTACTGGCTCGGTGAACATGCTGAACACAAGAAAGTGACCTTTTATAAGTAGTTTTTAACAAAGTGTAGAATATAAAAATGGAGACATTTTATGCACAACTTATTTTAAAGTCTCAACACGTGATAATATCTGATAACTGTGATATTATATAGATCATGATGTATAGTAAGAGTTAAGATATGTTTAGTTTTATGCTATTGTAGTTTGTATTATAAACTAAACACAAACCGTGCAGTTTTTTATTTCTGTTTATGATGATCAGAGAGACAGACAGCTAGCCAAACATTCATTTTTATATACCTATAAAGATTATCATATTAGAATAAATATATTTTTTTTAGACGATAGGATTACGTTACAAGGCTAACTAAAAAACCTTTAAATGGGTTTTTTTTAACTATGCTATTTTAGACTGTTGAATATAATATATAACTATATTTTATATTAATTACTATATTATAGTAACCAGAAATGAAAAAAGAAACATTTAGCCTGCGGACCGTAGCGACTTTTAACGGTCGGGAGTATAACATCAAAGGTAATTGGCATTAATAATTAATCTGCGTCCGTCTATTATTATAATATTATGAAAGTTTCTAACTCGGTATTTGTAATCCTCTTCTTCAACTATCGCACATTCCACGTCCATGCATTTTGCTAGTCACAAGAGGAAACCGTAACCGTAAGACTTAAAGTCAACTTGATATAAAATTAAATGTTACGAGTTCATAATATACCGTTTTCTTCAGCACAGTCCATTTTTGTAACGATTCCTTTTAACTCGGGTTTTGCCGACCAACGGAAATTGTGTGGGTACAGTTTTTGTCAACCGATCTAAATATCATATTCTACATGTTATCCTCATTGTAAAAAATTTTACCGGAATTTACGACCCAATCGCCTTTCAGAGGTTTGATGACGTCTGTGGGGCGTACTCGTCGGAGGCGCACACTGACACCGGATGGCTGAGTCCCATGACGAGTAGCTCGACGTAGGTACTTCTGGTACTTGATCTTGTCGTTCAAATGTTTCTTCATTTTCAGCCAATAGTCGAGTGAAACACGTGTCATTTCACGACTGTCGATGGAAACGTGAAATGTGACACGGCAGGTATATGACATTAAGGATCACGATAAAATATCATGTAAATTATTTATTTATTTAAACTTGACAGGCGAAAGCCCATTTAGGTGCCAGATATTTTTATTAGGAGGGCGATACCGGGAATTTTTTTTTCTGGGGAGGCATTTTTATATTGCTACTCGATCACCCATTAATTAGTTTACTCCTACTATATTTTCAGGAATGTATTGCTAAAATGGTATCGGGTAGGCATATTTATTTTGAATACAACAATCAAATTCAATATAATATAACTTTAGTATAAAAACTCTTTGAAGTAATGTATACTATTTAATATATAACTAATGATTTATCTAATCTTATCGGTGATAACATAACAATTTATAAAATGCTCAATTTAAAATTAATTTTCAGACTAGATTAAAATTGTCAAAATTGAATTATAGAGAAGGGGCAATGGAGGGGCAAAATCAAATGTTGGGGGGGAACTTGCCCATTCTTACTCTAGTGTGGCGCCACCCCTGAACCATACTCGATAATGGACATAACTAGAGCACGATGTAATAAAATGCATTTAAATACCTTGAAAATTTAAATTCTCCAGCGATGAAACATTATACCTCGTTTGCCTCGCAAGTGATATGATCAATATAGGCTCTAGGGCACGGAAAAGGAACCAGGATGAAACCAAGATCGCAAACTTCACCATAGATGGTCATAAGGACGGTTCCATTTATTGAATAGGAGAATAAAAGAGAAGAACGGCGTTTAGTGAAGGGCATATTTTATTAATATTTATCAATGTTAAGAGAGATAATCCAATATTTACAGCACACTTAACAAATCTTTCTAAGTCCTCGTGTAAGTTTATGCAATAGTCCTGGACATCAATAAGATATTTCTAAAAGAAATATAGAATAATAATAATAACTCGACAAAACATTAATATCATCCGTATTCCAGTAATTTTGTCTAGCGTTGGACCGAATTAAATTAATTTTAAAACTGATATAAAATTCCCTACACTTTTTTAGTTGAAAATAATTATTTATACTCCGTTCCACTTACCATCCGTGTAATCTTTTCTGAGTGTTACTAATTTGACTATTCGAGCATAAAATTCAAACATGTCAGCTAAATTATTTTTGGGATGTCCCTTTGATGTCGAACCGTCTTTTTTGATCGAATTACTTTTTTTTTGTGCACGTTGACATTTTTAAAAGTTAATTGTGTGCGTGTATGCTTAGCTTTTTATATTACAATTTTTTTTGTAAATCTCAGAATTGAAAAATTGAATTTGATGGCTGTTTGTGAATAACTTAAAACAACACCTGTTATACCTTAGCAATTCATCACGATCACACCTTCAGCAATTAAATATTATTTTAAAAACTGAGTATTTACTGTCATTTTTTTGTTTGGTTTGCATTTCGGTTATGTTGGAAAACTTGGCATTATTTTTAATTATGAATAAATTTGATTGAAAGTCGGATATACATAGCCGGTTGAATAGTAAATAAATTGTGTTTGTTTTTCATCTTGTTATGTACACTACGTCATTCGGGAAAATTGAAATGTCACAACGAAAAAAAAAAGAAGCATCAAACCTCACTGAACTCGCTGCGTTCATTTAGCATAAATCTTTTGCAAATTTATATTATAGAGAATTATTTAAATCATTCAAAATGTAAACGTGGAACGCATGAAATTAAAAATAAACAAACATCCAATGTTGCTGTTTTAAATGTTTACTTTTGTAATTTGGTGGGTATATCAAGCCGGATAAAATAAATGTAAATGAATCTCTCCACGGATTTCAATGGTTACGTGTCATTAAATATATAATTTACAGAATATTTTATTCCGTGGCCATTTATTCGTATAATCCTATAACGTTCGAATCAAAAAGAATCTGTCGTCTAAAATGTAGAAAAAATAAAATAAATATTTTTAATAATCGCTATACGCCTCATGAACTTAAGTCGAAGTTAAAAAGTCAGTTTTTACTGTTCACTGAACCACAAATGTCACTTTCATGTCCAAAACCAAATTTTCAATTGCGATCTGTAAGTATAAATATTATTTTATCCAACTCTCTTAAATTATGTTCATAAACATCGTTCAAATTCAAATAAAACAAATTGAAACGTTTTGTTTTATAATAATATATTTTATTATTTTATACGTCGTTATTCTTTAAAACATGCACCCTTGAGAGTTCAAATATATTTTTTTAAACATAATCGCACTCAAATAGAATAAGAAAATAATTATTATTAATGCTTTAAACAATGTTGAAAGGCCGAGACTTGTGAATGTTTTAAAATACTTGTGAACTAACAGTATTTGAAATAAAAGAAAAAAAAAGAAAAACTTTAATTCCGTGAAATATGTATAATTGTATATAATATTATTATAAGTATTACCATAAAAACGTGTATGTAATATTATGTATACCATACAAATTAATGATATAAAATAAATCGCTAAAAATTAACGACTGAATATCCGACTCGTTACATTTTATAATATTATCTAATGAAATGAAAATGATTCAATTTAAAAAAAAAATGTAGAAATAGTTACAAAATATACAGTTATAAAACGTTACTTAATTCAAATAATCAATATTAACACCATAATAATTAAGTATAATTAACATTGAAGAGATTTGTTATTTCGCCATAAATTTACATAATTTATGTAAATAAATTATTAATTTTCGATTTAATGTTTATTTTGATTTCGATATACATTTTAGATATCATAAATAAATATTTTATTTTAATATCACTTTTGATTTCTTATAATATGATTTTTAACGATTCGTATCGATATTTAAAATCGATTTCAAACCCTGATCATGTGACTCACAGTATAAACAAATTAATTTGGATTAAACATTGATTATATCATAATGTTGATTCGTAGTTTCATGAAAAACAATCATATTGCAAAGGAAGAACCCGTGGTGTTCAATTAACAGTGAAACATATCATAACAGAATGCCTCAAATATCAACAAGATCGACAAAACACCGGGTTAGTTACAACCCTTGACGTTGCACTGGGACCCAAAACCGAGGATAACTCCTAGACGATAACATAACAAGAAATCAACAGGTATTTACAATTTAACCTGATAATATGTAAACTATCTTTTTATACAGTGTAACATGACCTTTACTTTTAATGTTGTACTACTTATAAAAAAAAAAAATATTTGATATTTCAATATTTGATAATACTGTATCTCAATTTAAATTGTAACTAATGACCATAGTTGCCGAGTCTATGATATCAATGAAAACAAATGTATATATTATTATGACGATCGACATTGGACTTTGTGATTTAAACGGTAATACAATATTATATTTTTAAAAAATAACGACCATTGTTATAATTTGTTTTAATTTTTATGGGATTAATAAACGACAAAGTTTTCCGCCTTTGCAGGGTTGTTTAATCAAATTGTATGCGAAATACCGTAGTATGAATCGTATTGTCGGTTTCAATTTTATCCCTAACTCGGATTATGTCATGAATTATTTATAATACAAGTCTTAAACAAAAACTAAATCATACCTATTAAAAATACAATTGGAATTTGTTCAGTTTTGTAGAAAATATGTAAGTACTTATCTCAGCTGAAAACTTTGCAATAATTCCAAGGAAAGGAAATTAATAATATTTTTTCAACTCCGCGAGTACCTATACAATTAAAAAAAAAAAAGAGAAGTATGAAAATTTCAATTTTTCTAATATTCCGAATATCTATAAATTAAAAATGTATCGTTTTGGTATGAATCGAAATTCAAAAGTATTTTGTAATAATTTATCGTGTCGTGTAACGAATCTCTGAAATGTTTTGTTCATAAATAATAAGTATGAGTACTTTATTTGAGACAAAACTAAACATCTCATTATAAAAAATACTACTAAACGAAAATTCTTAAACTGTTATCTATAACGTAGAAGTGTTATATTATACAGCGCAGTGTTTAACATTTACATTTTCTTAGCATATTATTACTGTCAGCACTGCAGTTTTACCGATTGAATAGAATTCTTTTTTTTTTCATTATCCGCACAAAATGTAGAGTTTTGATCAATATTCTAAGATAAAATGTCCATTTTTAATAATTAAAAAAAGCGGTTAAATGGATGTCACTGTGCTGTACAGTTAGTTACGTGTGGGTCAATGTACAATAGATTGTATTAAATTTGAATTCAATGATATAATATCATTGCAAACGAAAAAAGGATTCTGAGCGGGGACGGTTTGTCAGTCTGGATATTTTATATTGTTTTTTATGTATCATAGTCTGTAAGTTGAATTAATATTATAATATTAATTGTATAATTTTATGTAAATTTGTATACTATAATCCAATGTATTTTTTTTTTTTTTCAATTAATTAATTGTCAATAATTATTTTATCTATTTTTGTTTCTTTTTTTTTTTTAATGTTCACTTAATGTATTATTATAAAGTACTTAGGTCCATTAAATTATTTATAAATAATAAAAAAAAATATTATTATTTTTTATTCGTTCCTATAAAGCGTAAGAAATTAAAATCTTGTTTTCAGTGGTTTTTTAAAATTTGTCAGTGGTTTATCGCGTGGCATTAAATAGCTTTTGAGAAAATCGAAAAATTACCTTTTTAAAGTACCATTTTGATCCAATTTTCTAAAATATAATGTACTATATGTTGAAGTCGAATCATTCCTTCTGATAGATATTTTGTATAGGGATAAAAAAAGATAATAATAATAATAAACACCATTGTGAAACCACTATCTTCCTCACTTATCTCTGGATCTAAAAATTATATTTTTAAAATAGGCAAGTGCGGTGTCTATGGGACTTTTTACACGACGCAATAATACTAATTTAACAAAATATGTTTTTTTTTTATTAATAAATGTACACACTATTATATTGATGCTAAAAAAATATATATAATTGATACTGTTAAAACTTTTTTTTTAAATTTTACGTGTATTGGCCCAAGTTAACATAATCATGAAATTAATTTCATGTATTTTTGTAAGTCAGGGGCGGTGCACATCACTAAATAGTTAGGGTGCATCCATATTGCAAATTCTCAAATGGAGGTCTAGAAAATTCTCTGTTTGCAAGCTGTGAGGAAAAAAAATTGTGTGGCACAGAAGCTTCATAATATTATGCTGTTATAAAGAGCACCAATCAGAAAAATTTCAAGTAGCGGATGTCCTTGAATTATGATGATGAAATGGGTTTAATAGACGGTTTAGTTGCTGCAAGTAGTCGATGAAGATTTCCATCCAGTTAATTAGTGCATCTGTAAAAATTATTTCAGAATAATATGCATGTGTAAATTGGTTGTAATGAACGAAGTCATTTCCACAGAATAGTGTGATGAGATCTTAATTGTGCACTTAAGTATGATTAATATTAGACTTAGTATTATAGCATAATATTATATATATATATATCTGTATGAGTAATATATTTTTTATTTGGTTAAGTTGTTGACGGCTCAATTTCCATTCATTTCATAAGGATGAAACAGATTTCACGAAAGACCATGGTAAACGTAAGTGAATAATAGTTTGGCACCTAAGAAGTCTAGTGTATAAGATAAAACTTCAATATCAACAGTCCGAAAAACAAGTAATTCCGTAATGTTTTCTGGGATAGCTTAAGTTCTGAAGCTACGCTCTCCCTATATAATATAAAAAACGTATGAATTTGAACATATACTTCCAGCACAGATAGCGAAGAGCTAAATTCAAAAGGACAAAAATTGTAATTGATTAGAGAATATAGTTCGATCAGTTTTTGAAAATTGTTTTTTTTTTTAAATAGTTTATTTTTAATTTATCACTTTAGACCCGCACAAAAAGTCATAATTTGAGACGATAATTATATTTTCTTTATTTAAACGTTTTAGTTATTATTTCTACATGTTAGGTACTATGATTTATAACATATCATTGGGATAATTAAAACATTTTGTTCGTTAAATCAAACACCCTAAGCCTGATAAGGTATCTAATTTAATTTGTACTTAAAAACATTCAAATTATGTGTTGTACAATACTACAAAAACACTGTGTTCTTCAACATAGACGCTATAAACTATATAATATCAGTTATATCAAACTGAAAAGATTTCTTTGATAGGTATGTGACATTTTGTGGAAAACTATTTTTATAGTACATTTTGATCCAAATCGAATGTTTACAGCGTTAAATGAGTTTTGAACTAAAAATAAATATCTGGCTCAAGATTTTCCATTTTAAAAAAGTAACTCGGAGCAACCGTATGAAAAAAATAAAATAAAAGACATGTGAGTTGGAACAGTACTTTGATGGTTGTTTATATTATATTTAAAGCAAAACCAAACTTTTGCCACAGAAATCAGCCTTTATTTTTGAAAAAAAAAAAAAAAACAAAAACTCAGATTTAGTTGCGAATGGTTCACAAAGCCATTTGCTTTTAATGAAATTGTAGAACGATTGTTATGTTTAATGAAATCGAAAATCGAACTTTTTAACAGAATAATTGAATTTCGCCGTAGTCAGTGTTCGTAAAAAAATTACTCGATTGAATTACCAAAAATAATGAAAACAAACAAAAACAATACGATTCCTGGCATTTCGTTTATATAACGCATCAGTGCATTTATAAATGTATCGAATTTCACTTGAAGTGTTTGCTTTATTGTTGTCACCGATAAACCATTAGAATCGACGAAACTTACTACATTGCTTTGCTAAACCCAGTTAAATTTTACAATCGTGTCGGTGGATGCTAACTTATTTCAACGAATGGCGGCCATAGAGTGGCAGGGGCGTCATTTGGGGGGTGGGGGAGGTGGAGGGTGTACATTTGCACCAACTTTTTTTAAAACGCCTTCTTTGGCCTGCCAACAATACATATTTTAAGTGCTTTATATTATAATATATGTATATATATTTTATATTTTTTCAGTATTAAAAAAAAAAGTATTGTATCAATGTTTACTTTTCAAGAATGTGGTTTTGTGGTCTCACAATATTATAATTGATAAAATTATAACACAAAAATTGTGAAAATGGGTACCCATAAAATAAATGTCTGGTTTTATAAACTAGCTATATTATATATTTTGAGTAGGCAGGGAGAAAAAATTTGTAGGTTAGGGGCGGTTAGGTATCTTATTAAAAAGGTGTTTTATACCCATAAATTTATTTTAGATTCTGAGTGGAACGATGAATAAATTGATTTTACAATGATGTGTGTTTTTTTATTTTTATTTTTTATTTTTTTTGTGTCTGTCATCACCTTTTAGGACAGTAAAAGTGCTTGGGTTTTCTTCAACAGTACCTTTTCTGATAGGAAAGTAAATCTAGTTGGTACTTTGGGGGGTCAAAAGTAAAATTTTTCCAATTGTTTTCTAAAGCGCCATGAAAAACAAAAGAAAAATTAAGGAATAACGGGAATTTTTACGCAAAACCTGTTTTCGAGAAAATTGATTTTGGTTTTTGGTGTAACTTCAAAACAAATGTTCGTAGATACATGAAATTTTCACTGGTTGTTTATATTTTCATTTTCTATACATGATAAAATTTTCAAAATATTTTGATTTGTTTTGAAATGTTTAGGAACGTTTTCAGTTTCCAATATTATTCGTTTTTTTTCTATGAATGTCAATAAAACTTTATTTGTTGAGGAAAAATACTTGAAAATTTAATAGAAGGCTCCTACTATATTTTTACAATGACATTTGAAAAATATTAAAAATCCTTAGTCACAGTTTTTTTTAATTAGCATTTAAAGTTCAAAAATTGACAAAATATGGAAAAATCACGAAAATTACCTAATTATGTTGAGTTTATAATTCGTAAAAATTTTTATTTTTAAAACTAAGATTTTAAAATGTAATACAAGATTCCTTATAGGATAATCTACCTTTATCAAAAAAAAAATGTCTATAAGAAACTCAAATTAAATTTTTATGAGCGTTTGAAATTCATATTTTTACAACATTTGATATTCACTCGATTTCTTACGTAACAATTTTCTTATTTTGTTGTAATTAAAAAACGAGTAACTGTAATAACTTGAAAATTTCACTGAATGTTTATATTAGCATTTTCTATATACGATAAAATTTTGAAAATAATTTGACTCTTTTTGAGCTGTTTACGGACATTGTAAGTTTTCAATTTTTTTAGTTTTTTTTTCTATAAATATCAATAAAGTTTTATCTATTGGGCCAAAAAGTGTAAAAAATTAATACAGATCTCCTGATACATTGTTACAATAGCAGTTGAAAAATATTAAAAATACATACGCACAATTTTTTTTTATAAGCATTTGAAGTTAAAATGTTGACAAAATTTATCAAATTTAAAATTGAATAATTATTTTGTAGTTAAAAATTTATAAAATGTTCAACTTTTATATCTAAGGATTGAAAATTTAAAACAAGATTCCACGTAAATATTTGATTCTGTTGCCAAAAATTCTAAGAAATACATAAGCACAGTTTATTTTTATAGTAATTTTAATTTCAAATTTGGACGAAATTACATATTAAAAAACCTGGAATAACTATTTTAGTTATTTTGTTGTGATTGTATAATATTATTCGTGGGTACTTGAAACTTCTAAAGTATACTATTATATATCTATGATAGTACCACGGTTTGTTGTTGATGTATAACGCGTTACCTGATTGATATTGTGATATGATTAATTTGGAATTTATTATTAATACCAATTATAGGTCAATTTTTTTTAATACTATAGATAAGTATACCTATAATAGGTATGTCTAATACCTAGACTGACAAACCGACTCTACTCAGAATCGTTTTTCTTATACAGTGATATTTTATCATTGAATTTAAATTTAATACTATCCATTATGCAGTGACCCACTTGTAACCTACTGTACAGCAGAGCGACATCCACTTACCCACCTTTTTATTATTTTTTTTATTATTATTAATAATTATTATTTTATTTATTTTTATTCAAGTGTAAATACCACTGTACACTGGTATTCAAAATATAAAATAAATACATTAAAAGTATCTACACATGGTTCGTCAAGAATAGTAACATTGTTGTGATATTATCATACGAATGTAAGTAACATATTAAATAAATTATATAAATATTCTACAGTTTTTGTCCTCACTTGACGACACCCCTCCCCCCCCCAAAAAAAAGTTTTTTATGTGGCCTGGTAATGATTTGAATAGCCTCCAAAAATGTTTCGCACCAACAAAAAGAAAAGTTGAAATGACGCTCCTGGGAGGGCGTAGATAGTTTTCTAAATCCAGAAATTCGAAGACTATAATATTATAATGTTGATATTCGTTTGATTGGAATGCAATTAAAAGAGTAAAATGTTTAGATATTCCTAGGTACATGATATTATTATGATAATATAGCATTTGATAATGTTTACTTGAAAATATTGTGGTTTTTTCTTTTTCACTTTCTGTAACGAAACAGCTGTTTGAAGAGAGTGTCTATTAATATAATACGTACCTTATATTATATAGCTTATTGCTTTAAACAATGCGTTTTTCATCAAAACAATCATTCCGATTTCATGTACAAGATCATAGACCGAGTGATCAGTTCCTTGCTAATTGATATTGGTGCCTCGTCAAGAGCACCTGAAGGGGGGGGGGGGGGTAGCTGCCAGAGTGCCATGCTCCACAATTTCTGTTAATATTAATTCTTCATTTAGTGTCCCTAAAACGCGCGGTCTCCCCCACACACCGATAACGAACCTGTGAATAACACTACATATTTATTTTATACCAACACTTCACTGATGGTGTTATAAATGAATACCTACTAGAATATTGGTTCGGTTGTGGATATTTTAGATTCTGCGAGGGATCTTGTGGTTTTACAATGGTGTTTATTTTTTTTTTCTCCTGTATACAAAATTTCTACCAGAAACAGAGCTAACATATAGTATCTTATCTTTTAGAAAATTGGATTAACATGGTACTAATCAGATAATTTTTCGATTTTCTCAATAGTTATTTAATGCCACGGGAAAAACCACCGGAAAATTACGAAAAACCGCTAAAAACGTGATTTTAATTTCACCATAGAAACAAATAAAAATAAAAATAACCATTTTACTAATTTTGTTGTCATTTATAATATCAATTCAACTTATAGGCTATAAAAAAATATAATAAAAATATAAAATATCTAGACTGACAATCCATCTCCGCTCAGAATCGTTTTTCGTATACAATGATATGATATCGCTGAATTTAAATTGAATACAATCCATTGTACATTGACCCACTTGTAACCTACTGTACAGCAAAGCGACATCCACTTACCAGATTTTATTGTATAGACTGTAAAGTAAATATTGTTCTTTAAAATGGGAAATCAAAAATAAGATTTGTTATTTGAAAGAGGTGTACAAGTGGTTAGGTTAACCTAACCACTGTACAGTAGTTGTCGAGCATGTCGTTAAAATGGATGTGTTATATTAGGATTCAATCATAAATCATTGTATACGAAAAACTATTCTGAGCGGAGACGTCGTGTCAGCCTAGCATATTTTTATAAATAATCAAATTTAAAAGATAAAAAAAAAAAAATTATAAAAACTAAAATGTCTCATTCGAGTATGTACAAATGGTATAAACGATGGTGCAAACATTTTTTTTTTTTTTTTTACTAGACATAAAAAGACCGTGGCAGCTCTGGCCATTGGTCTGACAGTAAATTACATTATTATTACATATTTACATAACATTTATACATATTATATATACAAGTTAAATGTATTTATATAAAGTGGATTTTTGCAAAAATTAATTGGTAACAATCATTACAATGCTATAGCTTACCGCACTCGTAACGAATTTTCTAATTGTTTTTTGAAACCTTGGTAAATTGTTTTTGGATTTTTGGTAAAAGTTTTTTTGACCTTCATTTACAAATGAAGTTTTGACGACTTTTTTGAATGTACCATCAAATTAAGCGTGCAAAAACACACATTTTGAAATAAAAAAATTCCAAAAATTGGCTTGTCCTCAGTTTTTTTAACTGCATTAGTCCAATTTATTTGATTTATATCAAATCATTTGAATAATATCAAATCATTCAAATAAAATAATTCGAATAATTGTTAAAATTATTCGAATAACACTATCAAATTAAACCGCGAAAATCACGTCCAAGTTCAAACCTGTACGAACACGTTCGATGACGTTTTCCTGCGTCTACGTCTCCTTCTCATCCCCTATCCAGTGGCGCCTGTAAGGGTCGCACGACAGTTTGTTTTTCGCAAGGCCAACGGCGACGTATAATTAATATACCACCACTTGAAAACCACATCATGGCCTATCTCAAAGAATTCTGATTTGAGTTTTATACTATACCTGTCTTAAGTCAAGTGTACGCTAATGGTTTTGAGATAAGAACGACGACATGCTCGCTGTGAAAAATCAAAATGCCGTCTCGGCCTATCCAAAACCCTTTTTTATCATCAGGACCACTCTCAGATATCATGATGTACTCTAGTGCAAATATTACAGTATCGATAGACCGATCTCATAAACCTTTACTGAAGATTCATTTTCGGTAAAAACACGCGGGCAGTGCCTACACGATTTAGATTTATTAGTAACATTGTCCGGAGGCATATCGTTATCATACTTACCTACGAAATTCCTAGCGACAAAACAGTTTTTTGTGCCTCCGGAAAGTTGGAAAAACTGAGGTCGGCCTCGATTACCAGGTCTCAACTCTTAATCGACGGAAACGCGCCGTCGTAATCGTCTAATATAACCGTGCCGAGAGTACAACAATTTTCACTCGTGACTCGACTCCACAGGGGTGAAAATCGGGGGAAACCGTCTACCCATCGCCTTGGAGAGGGGAAAAATAAAATAAAAACCGAAAGAAACGGCGCGTTTCACAGTACGTTAAGCGAGGAGCGCTCAGTTGGAGCGTGTGCGCCCCAAAGTTTTTTCCCTCAGCCTTTGCGCGCACTGCCGCCGGGTCTTCTTTTCAGTCGGTTTTTTCCTTTCCGCACCCGCCCACCCACATGCTCGTCCACCCACACGGAAAAGTACGACTCTCGTATACTCGCCGTCCCATTGTCATCTCGTACAATTCACTCCCGTGTATAATATATATATAATATACGACTTCGGCCGACCGGAAAACTATCGTGTTCGTGGGTGTGCGCACACACACACGCCCCTTACCCACACAACCCCCACACCGGCACGCGAAACCGGCCCGTGACATATGTGATCGGCGGCGGTGTCGTGCAACCGTGCGTGATGTATATTTTTTCCCTTTTTTTTTTATCTCTGTTGCATGCGGTAATACACCGCAGTCATACGACTTGTATAATAATATGTATATATGATAATAATATATTATTATATTGTATACAGAGCGATTCAACGAGCACGCTCACCCCCTATTATTGTCCTGTTTTCTCCGACTATGTGCAGTCGTTCAAAATCTGACGTTTCTCGATATAGGTATATATATACGTCCGTCGTGCTATGCGACGTCTCAAAGACCATATTTTCCGATTGTTGAGATTTGCTTTTACTTTTGTGGCGAGTCCATACAGACTTTCGAGTTTCGAACGGCCTTCCCCACTGTTGCTATTCGCCGTACAGTATTTCTGAAGACGTTAAACAATATCATTCGGACGAGTAGATTTATAGTCATTTAACACTGTGCGTATAGTACTGAGGGCGATAAGTAAATGACGATTGGTTTTGAAAATATGGGAGGCTATATAATGGCTACGCGTTTCAAATATTAATTATCAATATTAAAATTGATCAAAATATTTTATTATATTTAAAAAAAATATATATTCATATAACAACACTCCCAAACCTCCAAGTACTCGAATATTATTTTAAGAGACCGGCATCAACCAGAGGCTCGCTTCTATATTGTTTTGTGGTTATAGGTACCACCGATTGTATTATGAAAACAGATTGTGCATCAAGATGTGAGAAAAAACTGGCCGATAAGGACTCCGTCAAGATTTCCGGCGAAATCAGTGCGACCATGTGTGCGCTACTGACCCTGTATATATATTATATATTTAATTTAAATGTTTAGTCCCCCGACCGACCGTTTGCGTTCATTTGCAATCGTCAGCCATTATCTACATTATTATAACAATATAATACGTCGAGTATAAACATTAAACGCATTATGGTTTTATAGACACAGGTAAAATAGCGAATAATATAACGAAAAATACTAAAATTCCTAACGCACCCTGGACACTCCTTATGTAGTAAGAAAATTTATAGAATTGGAAAATATTGCTATAAATACCTACATTTAAAAATTCCCAAAATAATATTTTGAATAACTGCATATTTGAAGTTATAGGTGGAGGGGAGGTGAGAATTCCCGATAAATCACCCTATATATATGTATATATAATATATATATATATATATATATATATATATATATATATAAGTTTAGTCCCTTAACCGACCGTTTGCATTCTTATGTACTCGTCAGTCGTTATTTACATTGTTTTATGATAATGCAAACCTCAATAACTGGAAAATATGGGCCCCTTATTTATTTATCTTGTACGTGTTCAAAGTATAAATATATTATATTAGAACGTTATGACGTGACGTTAATAACTACAGATAAGAAAAAAACAAATTGTGAAGATATTCTGAATTTACATTTAGATAATATAATATAAGTGTTGCTTTTTAAAAATCCCTTGATTATTTTAAGTTTGTCGATATTTTTATGGATCTACATTAGAATGTCTTTCTAAAAAAAAATGGTTGAAAAACACTGTCATAGAATATGGGTTATAGTAATATATTTCAAAATTTCAAAAATCTGAATTTCATTAGACTAATAATTATTGTTATCTAATTAAATAAAAACGAGCAAACGTCTTTTGTATGTAGAGATAATCAAAAAAATATGGAATACAACTGTGGGGTTGTGCCAGTAAGTCCAATATCGAGATTATCCAACGTTTCCAAAACATTGCTCTCCGTACTATTGTCACAGCATACCGGTACGACAGAGATGACATTATCCACCGAGATTTGAGGATGACGTCCGTCCAGGACGAGATTACCAAGTTTGCCAGGGAACACGAGATAAAGCTAGATCAACACAGAAATCCAGTAGCAATTCAACTACTTGATAACTCTCAAGACATAAGGCGTCTCAAACGCCGAAGATCATAATATGACTTAGTATGAAGTATTAGACTAAGGCCGCGGGACCTCTCCACTGAGAGTGATAACCTAAACATGTTTTTGTATATATTTACTAAAATATTTATGTACATCCCCGAATGAATGAAATAGATCATTGATCGTTTTAATAAAAAAAAGCCTTAGGGTGGCTTAAAAAAAAAAAAATAATAATATAAAAATGGGGAATCACTCTAAGTATATGTTTAATCCCTCGTCCACCCCCGTCTGCGTTCTTCTGCACTCGTCAGCCATTATTTACATTATTATTATAATAATATGATACAAACATAATACTAGTATTATATTCGCATGGTTTTATCGACAAACGAAAAAAATAACGAAACAAACTAAAAATCCACAGCGCCAAAAGCAATATTCCGGTAACACGTTTTCGGAAAAACATTTTTTTTTTTTCATTTTATTTTCGCGATATTCGTTTTGTTTTTTTTTCCAAATCATAAACGCCGTCCATTGGTTTTTACGCGATCGTCTCGCGTGCTTTTATTATATTACACGTCGCGAGGGCGTGTCCGAAGTATGCGATTTTGTGCGTGTGTATTATTATTATTATACGACGTAAAATAAAAATACTGTGCCGGTCGAATATACGACATTATATTATTATTATTATTATTATATATTGTACGGGGTGAATGTTTTCGAAACGCACCCGAGGCGAGCCTTTGTTCTGTTTATTTTTTTCATTCCCCCCCCCCCCAACCATAAGACTTAAATATGTCCATTTCGTCATTTCGCGAAATATATTTTTTAGGATGTTATTATTATTATTATGATCGTAACAATACACTTCTTGATTGCACGCCCCACACTCTGACTGCTCGGTAGTTGTAGTGGGTAGTTAAGTACCAACGTTTCCGCCGTTCGTGAGTTTAATTTTTAATTTTAATATTTTCACGAGAACGTTGTAGTTTAGACGTAGGTACCTGAGTAATTAGGACGCGTGTTCCTAAGAATACATATTTTTTTAATTTTTGAAGGATAGACGAGAAGAGTTGTCTTATGATAGAAGTATAATATATGTATAAACATATTATATGAACTTGTCGTCTTCATATTCGTCTGAAAATGTAGTTTCAAAAGTTTTGGTGTACTCATAAAATATACAACTCCCCGAGACCGAGCTATATTAGAATTAATATCAGAATGTAATATTATTATTAAAAAAAAAAAAACAGAATAGTCAGTGATGACAAAAGTATTTGAAATAATAATTTTTTCAGATGTACGCGATAATCACATAAAAATTAAACTCTTTTTACTTGTATAATTATGCAATATATTGTTTATTTTATTTTATTTTACGGGATGAGCCGTTTTTTACACACGTAGATAAAATATATTATACAGTTTATATTTACATTTATAACAGATAAAACGGCAACAATAGTTGAGGAATAGAGAACAATAGGAACGAGAAAAATAACACAACACGAAATTCAAATACCTATAATTCAGTAAAATTTGTCCGTATAACTTTTATTATAACCGTTACTTAATTTATAACTTAATAAGAACTTTATTTTATAAACCTTAATTAGTTTTTATAAAATTGAAGTTTTTGTATTAATAGTCAGAGAATGACTAAATGTCCTATTTTAATAAAACGTTTTAAATGATTTTTTTTCCTTATACCTGTATTGCTGCATAACTGAAAATTTTAAAATTTGAATTATTCACGAATTTATCTGATATTTATCTACTGCCCACGCAGCATTTAGGAAATTATAATATTTTGTGAATATTTTAAGGTGCTTGAATAATGAATATTTGACATTTGACTTATAATATTTTATAAATATTTTCTTCTTATTATAATAAAACATTGTACTATATAATTGCATAAAAAATGTTAACTTGATATTTTTATTAAGTTTTCGTAAACATGTTTTGTAAATATTTTTTATAAAATATTTTTAAAAATATGAACTTCTTGGCCAAAGAATATAACCGAAATATTTTCCAATTATTTACATAACTTTTTAAAATATTTTGACACCTATATTATTTTTCTGAAAATAATTTTTCCATACTTCGGAAATATTTTTATGGTGTGTGGCCTATCAATAGAATGTGAAATTTGGGTCGGCATTGGGGTTTTACATTAATCACCTCAGTGGCTCGTTTGCTAAATAATTAGGGGTGGCACGTAAAAAGAAGCGGTGATTCTGTTTGACCGCTAAGGTACCTTGAAATAAATTAAAGATAAAATTGCAGAAGATTTTACTTTGCCATTCATAAGCCTTCAATGAACCTAACACCCGCATTAACACCTCACTTATCTCCGTTCAGCTAAAGACGATATTATGGCCGACTACATTAGACACCGGAGTAATAATATTACAGATTTTGTGTACTCACGTTTTTATGATTGTTTATACCCAAACGGACATAATATTCAATATTAAAATTCGTTAAAACGTCTTATATTATTGGACATTTAGACTTAATGAAAGTTACATTTAGCCATGTGTTATCAGATCGCCACATTTTTTTTTTACGAATGCAATAACATAATAATACCTCGATTGAAGAATGTGGTATAACAAGATCAAAGAAAAATAGCAATGCTTTCGAGTGATAAAAAAAACAACACATTTTAAAATTACTATCCAAACGATAGTGATGCAATTACCAAAGGGCCTTTAGCAACCCCCAGCTCGAATCCAGCAGCCCTAATTTTTTTTCAGTTGCACGTGTCTAACAATCATTTTTATGGTGAAATGTTCATTTCGGAATGACGCGACGACGGCGACGGTCGTCTACACCTCGCCTAAAAAATATACACGTTTTTATAAACACCGAGCGGATCGAAAACGGCTTTCGGCCCGGGGAAAAGTTTAATCACGAGCGACTGAAAATTACACGATAATACTACGGCGGCGGTAGCGGTCGCCTCTGCGGATCTATTTATTCTTTATTCGCCGGGTTTACGGTGCAAAGCCCTGACACGAATTACCGTGCGTGTCCGGTCGCGGTCGGCGATAATGCCGGTACGTGCGGTCGGCCAATCGCACGTACACCACGCGTAAAATCATAAACGGTCGGGAAGAGCCTCGGCCGGATGTGAGGGGGTGAGTGGAAGACGGCGGGGGCGAAACGCGAAAATTACGAAAACAAATAAAAAACGGGGACGAAAAAATATACGCAGGTTATGCGAGACCTGGGACCACGTTGTTCTT
The DNA here is from genome assembly GCF_005508785.2 of Acyrthosiphon pisum. Lineage (NCBI taxonomy): Eukaryota > Metazoa > Arthropoda > Insecta > Hemiptera > Aphididae > Acyrthosiphon > Acyrthosiphon pisum. The sequence continues at coordinate 30,805,159 of NC_042495.1, read as the reverse complement.
ATATATATATATACACATATATGTAGTCTCCGGAGTTGTTTAGTGCAAATGGACCGTCGAGAGAGGCCCGCAGGACCGTCTCTAAGCCTTCGGGGCAGAAAGTAATGAAGTCCCCAGATGATATGACCTCGCTCGGTCGCGTGTGTGTGGGTGTGTGGGTGTGTGGGTGGGTGTTTGTGTGTGGTATATCATAGTGAAACTCCTCGTCCGTCCCCTGGTCCACTATGCGCTCCACCGACCCGTCGTCGTGGGCGATGTCGTTTGTTTTTTGAGGTCGGCGGAAAGGATAAAACGTCACTCGGCTCGTTTCCAAGTTTCCCAACTTTTATGACAGCGAAAACGTGACGGCCCGTTGGGGAAACCAGAGTCTTACATTCGACCGTTTTCTTCCGCGGCGTATCCATTTTTCCCCCATACTTTTGACTTTAGTCCCGCAGCTAAACACTTTTACAGATTAACCGGGACCCATAGGCGTAACATTTTTGTTGTCAGTTGTCACTGTTGTCAAAGAACAATATTATAGTCATTATTCAAAGCAGACACCTGTGAACAACTATTTCCAATAATAACCGTTTGACATGCTTACCTGCAGATACTATAGTTTCGTAAAAATACATAAATTAATAGTCACAATGAGAGTCCGGATTTGTATGCCAAAACTTATTTTTTTAATTAGCGTAGGTAAAATGTTTGCGTTTCATAACCTGTAGGATTAATCAAAACATTTTTTTTTTTACATATTGGTGAGTATTTTGACTTAGAAAATATTTCTGAATATTTTGGTTTAATATTGTTCATGAATATTATTATTGTTCATCAAATATATTTTTATACTTATACTATACCCCCGACGCCACGACACATCATTAAATAATAATAGAACACTAAGTACCTACACGACATAGCTTTGTTTCTATTATCTGCGATTATTATTACGATAATGCGATCGGAACGCCGACCAATATATCATAATATTATACTTACCGAGTTAAAAAAAAAAAAAAAAAAAAAAAACAAGAATTTTTTGCTGAAAATAAATCAAAAGTCACTTGTTGAAAAATTATACAAAAGTTTATTTGTGATAAAAATTCAGTGTTGGGTAATAACGTAACGGAAGTAACGCGTTACTGTAACACACCGTTACAGTAACGCGTTACGTAATTTGATTAAAATTTTATCCAAGTAACGAAAATGCAATGGAAATTACTTTTGATAAGTAATTTCTATAAAATAACGCGTTACAGTTTCGAATTATTAAGTACCTACCTATTGCCAAAAAAAAAAAATATATGTATAATGCGGGTATTATTATGTTTACCAATCAATCTTATATATTTATATATTTAATTTTAACTCGCCACAATTAAGTTTTCAATTGTTTTGACATTTGACATGTCCAACTGCACGGTAAATCATGAGAAAAGTTATTATTAAATTTGATGCCCCTAAATAGGTACCTAAGTACCTTCGCAGAACGTTTCCTATGATATCTATTAAAGCGTGGACTAATGAGTTATATACGCTAGTATACAGGTTTTATAAATAATTTATTGTTGAACAAAAACTGTTCAATTTGAAAATACTTATTAGTTATTACTATATTTAGAATAGGTATAACATTATATTTCTGATAATTAAATACAATCGAAATATTTATACATTACACCGTTATAAATCATTATAGCCATTTCACATTTGGCATTTATAAGAGACGGTTTATTTTTATAATTGTATAAATTATTATCGTGTTCTATATGTAGTATGATTTTATTTTCATAATTAACTACTATTGTAATATTGTTATGTAAATATGTATTCACTGTACATCTTCTTTTTGACATGTATATTGTATAATATGTCTTATGGCTGGGGGTCATTCTGTTAATTTGAGCGACACCGAGAATGTTACCATGACGTCGTTAGCGTTTAATGTAATGTGTGTGCGTGTTTGTGTAAGTCGACTGGTTCCCGGAAATTAGCGATTATACAAACGTTATCGGAATCGCGGTGGCGTATGATCTATTATAGTAACATTAGGTATAGTCCATTGTATAATAAATGTATTGACGATAAAAATAACTCATTATAAATTATATAAATATAACTAATATTGGTTAATATTGTTCAACGATGTCATAGAAACGTGTGTCGTGACGGTTTTTTTATCGTACCCTCTAAAAAAGTTTCACTTTATCCGTACGTACTCACAACAATCCCTTTTAGATTCTGAGTGGATGTAATGATTTAAAATTTTTTTTTTTTTGTTATTTCTTTTGTGTCTGTCGTCACCTTTTAGAATAATAAAAGTGCTTGGATTTTCTTCAACAGTATCTTTTCTGACAGAAAAGTGAATCTAGTTGGTACTTTGGGGGGTCAAAAGTGAAAAATTTCCAATAGTTTTCAAAAGCGCCGTGAAAAACAAAAGACAAATTAAGTAAAAACGGGAGTTTTTACACAAAATCTGTTTTAGAAAATATCGGTTTTGGTTTTTGGTGCAACTATTATAAAAATGACCGTAGGTACATGAAATTTTGACTGAATTTTTTTTAATATCAGCATTTCCTATACACCATAATATTTTGATTTATTTTGAGCTGTTTACGGACATTTTAAATTTCTATTTTTTTTTATTTTTTTTTTCTCGAAATATCAATAAAATATTATTTGTTGGTTAAAAATGCTTGACAATTTAATAGAAGGTTCCTATTATATTGTTTTAAAGGCAGATGAAAATAATTAAAAATCCATAATCACATTTTTTTTTTTTATAAGCATTTAAATTCAAATATTGACAAAATACGTAAAAATGACAAAAATTTGCAAATTATTTTGCAGTTAGAAATTCATGAAAAATGTTATTTCTGAATCTCAGATTTGAAAATGCAATACAAGATTCCTCATATGTTTGTCTACCTTTTTCAAAAAAAAAAATGTCTACAAGAAAGTAAAATAAAATTTTTATAAGCGTTTGAAATTCATATTTTTACAAAATTTGATATTCACTCGATTTCTCACGTGACGATTTTCTTATTTTATTGTAATTGAAAAACCAATGTCTGTAGATACTTGAAAATTTCATTGAATGTTTATATTATAATTTTCTATACACGATAAAATTTTGAACATAATTTGACTTTTTTTGAGCTGTTTACGGATATTGTCAGTTATCAATTTTTTTAGTTTTTTTTTTCTAAAAATATCTATATAAGTTTTATCTGTTTGGCTAAAAAGTGTAAAAATTAATAC
>NC_042495.1:30771519-30801314 GCF_005508785.2 Acyrthosiphon pisum | reverse complement strand
ACCTACTGTACAGCAGATCGACATCCACTTACCCACCTTTTTTTTGTAGTGCTTGTTATTCTAATTATAAGATTAATATTACGGTAAAAACACATTATCCAAAAAAGTGGTCTCGTGCCTTATTGTATATCGACCATAGTTCTTGAAACTCGTGAGTACGTTTCATATTTCAGTACACACCGTCCTTTATTATTCATCATTAAAAGTGTTGTAAATTGCGATTCTGTCGTTTAAAGTAAAAATTAAAAAAATGTATAATCAATAAATAACCTACTCAATAAATAATTGCGGTCTTTGAAACTTGTTTATTTTTACACGTATAAAAAAGTTACCTACAGTTCAATCCTCGTATCCTCGTATCTAATTCCAGTTTGACATCGACATTCTGATGTCAACTTTATTCAGTAGAAACAAGACATATACATGTACCGATGTATCTGTATTTAATGTAGATACTCTTAGTTTTTTTTTGTATACATTTTTATATTATACTTTTTTACCATAGGTATTTTTTGTACACATTTTTATACTATACTTTTTTACCATAGGTAATGTATTTCTATAAAAAGTTATATTATTGCCTGCAGAATGATAATTTCCAAGAATTTGAAAAAAAAAATATTTATTTTTTTTTTGTTACGAGAAAGTAATGAGTTACTTTTCTATTTGAAAAGTAAATTAATTTCACTACAATTTTATTTGAGTAACGAGTAAAGTAACTTAATAACTTTTTAAAATTAACTTACCCAACACTGGATAAAATACACTAAAATAGTACACTGACACATTCCTGATAGGTATATATTATGTAAGAATTATCTCGAACCTTGTTTAGTGTTTGAAGTATGAAATATTTCACAATAACGAGGAACATTGAATTCATTTTAGCACAAATAACTACACAATTTATTTATTTTTTTAACACATTGTTCGGTGTTCTAAATTCTAATGTAAGAATTCAGTAGGTATACAATATAGGGAATATTTCATCAATCTTCGCTGCATATAAACATCATATTATTTCAAACATTTTAAAAGAATATGTATTAAGACTAAGTCGTAATATTATAAAAGTATAGTATATTGATACATACTTATCACTTTTAGGGTTCTAAGAATAAGTTTATAAAACCTTTCATCCCCTCTGCGTGTCCATTCGTTCGCAAGTTACTAGTAGGTACATAGTTACGACTTTTGAAATTTATTTATTCACCATTGTTTGCACCTGGAACCTATAGTTACTTTACATAGGTAGTTACGATTGTTTGAATTAAGAGTATAATTACTTCGGTATTTAATATAGATTCATACTAGCCAACATAATATACTACCACCGTATTAAGGTTACCAAATTGGAACTATTGGAATGATTCGGTTACATAGTTTATTACTTTGTATTAAAATATGTTTAGAAACCAGAATTTTAGTACGCTCACAAAGTGAGCTTTTCCAATTTGTTTCATTTTGAGTAAATCGATGACAACGTATAATATTGATTTATGATAATGCATTTTTATAATAATATGTTAAGCAAACTGTGTAAATTACAATTAATATCTATGAACGGTATAATAATATTATTAAATACATAGAGAAAAAAATCGTCCGTGTTGTAAGTATACCAAGTTTGTATTACCAACAGCTACGCTCAGATAAAGTTATAATTATTTCGGAGTTGTGTGTCGATGAATAATGCGTATGTTCCACAAAAAATATTAATAATAACAAATATTAGGCTTCTTCGACTTTGACTTTGAGGATTCATATATCTTATTTGTGTGGAATATTGACAAAAAAAAATGTATTAATTGATATCTCTATGACTAGTTATAATAAACAATTTGTTTTTAAAATATTTTAACTTTGGCATTCAAATCCAATGTTTTTCGGTAACCCAATCACACAACGACCCGAGTCCATTGATTCAAAATTAAATAATAATTTCGAATGTCGATGTATCGAACAATATAATATTAATTTGATTATAATATATTCCGGTCAATAATTAATAAAAACTGATTTTGTAACAATTTTGATAAAAACTAGTTTGATTACAGTTATCGACGGTTACACTCAAGTCTGTCGCGAAGGTACTTTTTTTTTGTAACTCTCCATAAAGAAATATTCTTAACTTCAAAAAAGAGGGAATTCTTAATCAATCTACTAAGGATTGGTCACACTAAATTCACACATGGACACCTTATGGCAAACACAGATCCACACCTATATGTCAAACACACAAGAAAACAATTCCATAAAGCCTCCTATCTTTAGCCAAAACTTTTAGCCCAAACTTTGACGAAGCCAGAAATTAATTTAACATTCCAGATAGTATATACGAAGCGATTTGTCCATTTTTGAGTCACCTCGACATAATGTCTTTTTTCAAAATCAAATTGAAATGTCAGTGTCATATTACAACGAAAATGAAAATATTTAGGAGATCTAATAACCTCTGTAGATGATGCTAAAAATGAATTAAAGAAAAAAGAAGGTGAGAAAGTGAGTGTCCCTCTGCTTATAGTAGTTTACAAATGAGTCACTGTAATGGATAGTGTTTGAATTCAATAATAAATATCATTGTATAAAAAAACCGATTCTGAGCGAAGACGGCCGTCGGTCAGTCAGTGTCAGTCTATGATATTACCACGTATATTTGAAGATATTGTAGTGCCTACAGTTATTCGTTTTTGAATAATTAAAATAAAATAAGTAAATCGCTACATGAGAAATCGAGTGAAAATCCAATGTTGTAATAATACTTAAACCGATCATAAAAGTTTTATTTGACTTTTAGGAAGACATTTTTTTGAAAAAACTAGACAAATGTATGAGGAATCTTGTATTAAATTTTCGAATCTTAGATTAAAAAATAAAAATTCTTATGAATTTCTAACATAAAATAATTTGCATATTTTTGTGATTTTTGCACCTTTGAACAAAATTCGAACTTTAAATAAATATAAAAAAAAATTGTGACCATGTATTTTTGATATGTTTCATATCTCATTGAAAAAATATATTAGGAGCCTTATAAAATATTTTCAAGCTTTTTGACGCTACGACTAAAACATTATTGACAATCGTAGAAAAAAAAACTAAAAAAATTGAAATTGAAAATGTCCATAAACAGTTCAAAACGTATTAAAATATTTTTTTAATTATATCGTGTATAGAAAACATGAATATCAACAACCAGTGAAAACGTCATGTATATACGGTCATTTGTATTAGAGTTACACCAACAACCAAAATCGATTTTGTCAAGAACTGATTTTGTGTTAAAATTCCAGTGTTTCCTTAATTTTAGTTTTGTTTTTCCCAGCACTTTTGAAAACTACTGTGAATTGCGTTCTCCCAAAAGTACCAAATAGATTAACTTTCCCACAGGAATAGATATTGAAGTTGAAAATCGAAGCATTAATTCGACTACTTATCGTGTACAGTGTACACCGACACGAAAAAAAAATAAAAAAACACACATCATTGTAAAATCAATACATTCGTCGCATGTAAAGCGTAAAAACCAGTTAAAATTGAATTTGTTAACAGACAAATTATTTCACTAAACTATGTTAATTTGTATTAGTCGGGATCGAAATCAAAGTAATATTAAAGAATAGTAAGACGGCGTATTGTGTAGGCAAAACAGCTACAATCTAACATATATTATTATCATGTAAAATGTACCTAAATAGTATTGTTTTAATATAGTAATGCTGTAATATTATTATAACATCCCAACTCATTGACCCGCGTCCAACGGCTACAATAATAATAATGCGTTTTAAGAAAATGAATTTCACCCTGTGGTTAAGACCCGTATTAAATCATCTCTTTAATAAATTAGTCGTTCATGTCGTCTGAAATGCGCGTTAATTGAAAACGTAAGTCGTTCCCGAGCATAGTATCATCTAAGCGTGGTAAGCTTTAATTTTACGACTGACGTAACCGGTACGCTACGTCCAACGTATTTAGTGCATTACCGAAGTGACACATAGAAAGAAAACAACGAAATACCTATGACGCATCACTGGAATAAGTATGAGAGAAAACTCTCACAAAGATTCAAATATCGAAAATCACCAGCCTGGCGGAGAGTAAACACGATAAAGTGTCTAGAGATCAAAATGCCAGAAAAATTTCCGGAGAAATTCTGAAAAACCAGTTTTTTTCCTCAGAAAACGTGGAAAAATTGGAGAATATTAAAATAATATGTTTCCGAAAAAAACTGAAGATTTCGGAAAATTAAAGAATTGTTTTTACACTTAAAAATTAAAATAATCTATGAAAAAAAAACCATTTTAAAAAAATAGATAAAGAAACCTGTCATTGTCATTTCAAATTTGCCAATACGGTTACAATTAAAATTTAAACTATTAAAAATATTAATACGGATATTAAACTTAAGTGTGTTGGTTAAAATTAAATAATATTAATAACTAATAAGAAATAACTGCATACTGTAAATACTTAATAGTTAGTACTGTAGTAGTTAATATTACAAATTATAATTATCTATAAATCAAGTATAGAATCCTCTAGATTTATCCACTACGGACTTTAAGTTAGGCATGGTATATAATATAATATGTATGTAATATGATTATCAACTATCATTATTTATTAGATTGTTTCCACTATACATTACTTTTTCGGTTCTTTAGAAAAAAAAACATTTTTCCCGGAAATTTTAAATGAAACCAAATTTTCTCAATTTTTCCGAAAAAAAAAACAGAAAAAAACCTGGGTTTTTTCGGAAAAAAATGTTTTTTTTGAAATTTTAATCCCTAGTCTTGTCAACGATTTTTTGACATCAATATTATCATATCTCGGGTGCGGAAGTCTAAAAAAAAAATGTGTAATGGAAAATATATTTTTATTTGAGACTTGAAATTGGAACCATAGCTTCTTAGGAAGCTTATAACGGTATCGCAGAAAATATGAGTTCAGGAGTTTTAAATCATCTCTAATTGTATTTCGTACTTTTCCTCTCATAAATCATTACTCGCAGTTATTAATTGTATAAAAAAATAAACCTCAAGATCATGCAGGTATAAGATCAGTGTTATAATAATTATGTTTTATAGCCTGCTATAAGACATATTAATGATCGTTTTTCTGAAAAAGTAGACATTTTTATATTTTTATAAAGCAAAAATGAAAGTGCAGGGATTCGTCTCGCGGCCTTAATTTTTATTTCTAAAGAATCTTTATAGGTTTCTTATGATATTATATAGATCATGATTTATATTAAGATTTAAGATTATTTTTTTTTAAATACTGTTTTATATTTTGTACGACATTAGAAACCTTAGAAATTTTATAAGTTATTGAAACTCTCATTTCCCAGCGGCCATTTGCTTGGAAGTGACCAACTCTCTTTTATTTTAAAGATAATTTTGTTTTTGCGTAATATTATTGTAGTTGGAATTTTATTAAATAAATTAAAAATATGAATAAATAGGTATTTACTGATAATTTATTTTTTTAACTATATGTATAGGTACAAATTAAATATTTATGATCTTCATTATTCATTTGATAAATAATTTCTTCTTTGATTTACAAAGTAAAACTAAAAAAGTGTTATTCGTCCCTTTCAAATGCGTGATGTACCTACATATAAAGAGAGTTTGATTATAAATATTTTTAAATAATGTGGCAAGTCGCTCAGTTTCTGTTTAGTGGAGTAAGATATACCTCGTCATTGAGTAGGTCACTGTAACGGATTTAATTCTATTTAGATTTTTTTTTATCAAATATGGATTTTTTTCATTAAATATAGAGTTGCACCTTTATTTAGATTTTTTATGAAATATAGATTTATTAGGATTTTTATATGGATTTTTTATTCTGAATTGATATATAACCTTTCTAAAAAAATTTTATTTGATAAAAAATCTAAGATTTTGATACCATTTTTAACTGTTTCGAGTTAGGTGGATGGGCCAACTTCAGAACTTCGAAAGCTCGTACCTGAGCAGACTAAAAACGCCATGCGATGACTATTCATTAATAGCGTTCAGTTAAACATTTTCATTATTATTGAACCATGTTCAGTAAAAAAAATCGCCAATAGAAATAAATCAGCCATAATGAACTTTTAACTACGTACAATTTGTTATGTTACGCACTTGTAAGACCGAGACAGTAACAAATTTCGGTGTAACGTCGTCCTCTTAATCGAAAACAATCGATATCTCACTCATCCAAGACAATGCATTATTAACGCGTTATCGTGTGCGTTCAGTTAAACCAAATCCAATAATGATATCGCCGCGGCAGCCACAATCTCTTGCACACTCAGACACCTGCCGAATCTTCGTTGTAACAGAGTTGTTCAATATTATTATAATAATTCCGATGGCGCTAATCCACTCCGATTCGTTCGTTCGTCATCCCGTGCACGCCGGAATAATAATTATGGCATCGAGTTAAATTAACAATTCCGTCTCGGGCAAGGCGTCGCCGTGAGATAAGCGACAATTAATTAGACCATTTATTTGCCGGCGAAAACCGTGTAATTATGTATTCATTCAAAAACGAGAGGGGTCCTAACAAGACTGCCGGCACGACGCAGAATGAGAGGCGGGGTGAGGGGGTAACCGGGTAGAGACGTTTTATCGGAGCTTAAAAGTTCAACTGGGCCGCCACGCCCATGACCTGTTTGATTTATTAAGGGAAATTGCCGTATCGCCTTTACCTTTGTCATTATTATTATTATTATTATTATTATTATTATTATTGTTGCTATTATTGTTGTGCGTGTGAATATCATAACACAAACTTTGTATACACCTATATGATAGTTTATAATACTGCCGAACAAACGTTTTGAATTTACGGCATGCTGTAACGACGTTTAGTGGGTAATTGCCAAATTTAGTAGCTCTAGGCAGGTAGGTATAATAATAACTATGATAATATGTGCAATTAGAGTGAATTTTGCGGAATTCCGATAAAACAAGTACAAAATAATAACGGACGATTGCGTTAAAAGTAGGTTCCATAGATGAATATTAAAAAGTTGATATCGTCCGTAACAGAGTAAACTAGACATGAGAAAAAAATGGCGACTTAAGATAGTAAATTCAACACAATATTTAGGAAATTTCACGCTCAACACTATAAATCCCGATTTGGAAATACTAGTGAGGAGAATACGATTTTATTAGATCGCATCATATTGAACGAACAGTTTGAAATCAATAAAAATTGAAATGATTAAAAACTGTACCTGTTGAATATTGAATAAAAAATTAATTAAAAATTAGATAAATATGAAAATCTGTGCAAGTTAACTAGTTTAAATCATCTGAAAAAAAATCAACGAAATAATTGAGCCCATATAGTTAATTTAATAACTATAAATTTATTTGAGTGACCATAAGTCGAGTTACAAATATTCAAGGAAATAATAACCTGAGTTGAGTTAAAATTTACATTTATTAAATATCCATTCGCCACACTCATAACACAATTTGTGCGATAATTACGAATAGAACATGATTCAATTTTAACTTAAATATTTTTTTCGGATGGGTACAGATATTTTTATTTTCTAACCGATTTCGCCTGACGCATTGATGATCACCACGGAAACGAACAAAATTTAAAAATTACCTAATTCTTACTAGGCGTATATATTATTATATAGTATAATTAATGGTTATTTTTTATACACGCAATGTTTTTTTTTTTTAATTTAAAATAGTGCACCAAATTGGTTTAAATTAGGGCTTGAAACCGATATTGGATAACGAATTTGAGTACCAGTTTAAACTGAAACCAAAAACAAAATCGAATAAAATCAATACTGGTAATCAAAATAGAAATAAATCGAAAACTATAAAAACTGGTATTCAAAACCAAAAACGAAGTCAGAAAAAATAAATACCGATATCCGAAACCGAAATCGAAATCGGAAATAAATATTTACGGTTTCAAGCCCTGGTTTAAATAATAGATAAAATAAGGTTTTCATTTTCTAAGTCTTCGAACACGACTGACCTTCTGAATGTTTATTATTTTCCAATAATTGTGGAAACTGTGAGCATAGTTTTTGTAGGATATCAGCTGACTCTGAAGGTCCGTCGTTTCTGTGATTTTATTCTTATCAAAATAAAATATATCAAGTAATAATTTTAGAAGACACCTTAAACGTCATCATTTACAGAAAAACACAAAATGTCTGAGGTTCAAAAAACTGGTAATTTTATTCCCACTGACTACTATAGGAAAAACGTCTATTAAATCGTTGTCGAATATCGCGTGATGCTTTATTTATCACCACAGAAACGAAGAAAATATAAAAATTACGTAATTCCCACTAGGCGTATATATTATTATATAGTACAATAATTGTATATTAAAAAAATACTAATAATTAATGGTTACTTTTTAATACATCTAGTATTTTTTTTTTAAATTTAACATAGTGCTCAAAGTTAGTATAAATAATAAATAAAATGGGTTATATAGGACCCAAATTGGCCGTTTGACTTCATATATTTAAGATTCATACATTTTCTTCGAAGTGGAAAATATTGAGTAGTGTGCCATGTTTTGTCTATAATGACGCCTATGCGATTTAATTTTTGTCTAAGTCTTGGTATACGAACATGACTGACTTTCTGAATATTTTTATTATTTTCCAAACATTTTGGGAACTGTGAGTATAGGTTTTGTAGGACTTCTGACGTCTGAAGGTCGGTGGCTTTTGTGATTTTATTCTCATCGAAATAAATATCGAGTAATAATTACCAAAAACATCTTAAACGTCATAATTTATAGGAAAATACAAATGTCTGAAGTAGGTATTTAATATTATGATTTATGAGACATAAAAATAAAATAATACATTACCTATAATATACACATGGTTAGATTAGGTTTGGTTAGGTGCTTTTTCGGAAAATCTAAATGAAAAAAAAAAATTGCAATTGAAAATTTTCAAGCTAATATTACTCCGACCGAATTATGAGCTGTGTACCGTATTTCTGGTCGTGCTATGATGATATTCACACAAAAGTACGTAATTTTTCTGGAAAATAAATGCAAAAAGCGTACCCACAGTTAAATATACAAAAACTATGTACTTAAATAACTTTATTTTCTAATATTATTTTTTTTTTTTTACTAGTTGAGTTAAAATTCATCAAAACAAGTAACTTATAACTTTTAACATAACTTTTAACTTTTTAAATAATCACTGCCCACCATTGGGTATATGTATATTATACAATTACCATTACAATACTTCAATTTACTATTTATTAAATGTTAAACATAAAATAAAATATAATAAACCTTCTTTTGCTGTCGTATATGTTATGAGTGCATCCAGTAATGAAATGGTGAAAATGGAAAAATATTTTTGTTTATGTAATATAATATTAGTATACCGTGTGAAGTGACTTTTTTTCTGAAATAGTAAAATAAGCAAAATATGCAAATCAACTGATTGAAAAATATATTATTTACATACAAATATTGTAGATGTCTAAAAAAATATATCGGAAGTCAATATACGAATGAAATTATGCTTAAAAAACATGTTTTATTAAGTAATATTATGTACACCATTAACAATATATAATGGGTGGTTAAAGTGAGTGTGAAATTAATGCGAAATGGACTGAATAATATTGACAAATGATTTCAAGAGTTCAATAAAAAAATCAAATTATGGTAAAAACAGTTATGATGAACTACTACAAAAATGAATAGAGCCGTCTGACTCGAATGAAAAAAAAAGTGGAGTACTTCAAATTATATTGACACTCAAAATTAATAGAATTCTATAAGTATTATTGAAATATTATACAGAGTCCAATAGAATGACAATTAAAATAACTTTCATTCAAATCAATGTTTTTAATTTTTTTATGTGCTATATAACTTTTGGCCCGTGTGCTGCAAGTATGATAGTAAAAATTTAAATATTAAATATTTAAAAATTTTTTCTAAAATTAAAAACTTAAAAAACGGTTTGAATTTTTGGAAAATTTTAAAGTAGCCGATTTTTAAATCTGACTTTTAGAAAACTTTTGACTGTAAAAACATTTATCTAAGTCAAGTGCTTTATATTATTTTTAAATATCAATTTTTTTTGTAGAAAGACTTGTTAGTTTGAAAAGTAATAACTTTTTAAAAAAATATTTACATTTTAACATGTACATAATAACTAATTGAAATATTTTAAATTTTTAATATTTTTTACTACTGGATCAACTTTACTTTACAAAATGAATGAAATTTTAAAAAAATTTCAAAAATGTATTTACTACACGACTTAAGAGATGTTTCACAATCAACATTTTTCTAAAAACCAGATTTACGGACTGGCCGTTTTGAGCATACCAAAAGAAGGTTTTATCCTACGCTTAAAATGTTTCATATTCAGTATTAAAAATAAAAAAATAAAATGTTATACTATAACACGTGTACAATGGACGTCTGTAAATGATATAAACGAAAAAATTAAAAATATTGATTAGAACAAAAATTGTTTGTCAGGAATTCATGTTACACTCTGCATACCTATCATGAACTGATTGAACGAAAATAAATTAAATTATACGTACCTATCTGGTTTTTATTTGTTATATAATATTTGATAAACGAAAATATGGTTTTCGATGAAGTGTCAATGTTCATGAATGATGGATACAAATTAATATGCATAATACCAAATAAATTAACAGATTCGAATGTATAGTTGATTGAAATGTTATCGTAGCTTTGAACGTATGATTAAAATACGGGAGTGGATGAAAAAAAAAATTACCGACATTGTTCGGTATTGGGTTTAAAATCCTGCACAATATAGTTTAATATAAAACTATTTATAATCAAAAGAAAATTTGTTTTACAAAATTAATGGAATATTTTAATCACAAATCATTAATTTTTTCATAAAATCTGCAAACGACGCGTGTATCCATAAAACAGGGTACGCAGAAAAAGTGAAGTAGTTGCGCGTGCGCAAGACACAAGAGTCAAAAAATTGCGAGTAGATAATTAGAATTTACGGTTCAAAAGACAAGTCTCATATTCTGCAAACATAATTCAAAAGAGTAATTAAACACCTAATATAAGTAAATGAGTTATAGTGTGTACCCTGTTTTAGTGGACACACGGAATAGTTTATGAAAAAATTTAAATACTTACTGGGTGATCTTTTATCACCCTATTTTTATGCAGAAATCTCACATTTTATATTTAAATTTAAATTTTTCAAATTTTCAAATACAATCGAAGACCATATTTTGATATTTTAAGACCTTGAGATTTTTTAGACCGGCACTGAAGGTCAATCATGTGAAAATAAAAAAATTATTTTTTTCAAACGGGAACTACAATAGGCCCCCCCTTATTTTTCCATTTTTAATTATCAAGCAGTTTTTTTGTTTGAACATTTGTATGTATCTAAATCAAAAATTGAGTGAATATTTTTAAGTTTCACGACTTTGTGTGCCAAGCTTAATAATATATTTTCTGTGGTGATAGGTAAAGTATCTAAGGAGGCTTAGATAATTCGAAAATGTAAGTAATTTCAATTGATCTACCAATAAAGCCAATTTGGAAAATTGATTCAAGTATAATAAATATTATATCTAGTATTAGATACATAATTTATAATTTATATTTTTATAAAACCAATTTTAAGGATAATATAATTTTTAGTATCAACATTTAATAACTCAGAAACTACTCATTAGAATTTTTACTATCAGAATTTTCAAGAAAATCATTCACTAAATAATTTACAGTAAAAACATGGGAGTAGTTTTTATTTGAAAAGTAGTAATTTTATTTCGATACAGTACACTCCTTGTAGTACCTACAAAAAATACCAGAAATATTAAAAATATGGTCTTTACAGGTATAAGATACTTAACTTGATGCTTAAATATACTTAAAAATGTAAAAATCAGAATTTTAATAAAATATGTACTGTTGAATGGGAAAATGGGTATTTTTCGTTTTGAATTCAATCCACTAACAATATTAAAATCGGCACCGAAAATATCTATCGTCAAAATAGCAGCGCTGAAAATTCCTAGACCCTATTAAGTAATAAGTGCAATGACTATTGGCCGTTCGATCGAATTGTCGAGGGAAAATATAACATTAAAATTTCGTGGCAACGATCATAATATAAATTATTAGTTATTGTGTTATTATATTATATTATCTACAAAGCTTAAAAGCTTTAACCCGTACACGACATGTGCACACCATCGGAAACGGTCGATTCCCGTATTAAGGGTTGAGTAGTGGTGACACGTGTGTGCTAAATTAGGATAATATTAGATTACCTCAACCCGGGTACTACCCGGCTAATGGTTTCGCCGTAGTTCGCAGAGTATTGTAAACAGACGATGAAATCGTAGAACAACGCAATGCAATATAATAATAGTTTATATACCCTTCGGATCGATTTCAAAATCAATACACCTATATACCTATCAAATGTTTGCTCTTCGAGTATCGGGTAGGTACGTTTAAACATATTTATAATAATAATAATTCTAATATGCGAATATAATAATATTAAAAGGAGGTCAGCGTGATATTTGTCATCTCTCTCGGACCATAGATAAAACGCTTTATTTTATTTATGATTTTCGAGTTATCTTAGGGTAAAACCATGGAGGACGATATTTTTGAGTGTTTGACGTATCGTTTTTATATTAATATAGTTTTTGACTTTATTTACGACTTTCAGAGTAAAAAAAAAATGAGGGCAAGTGGGTGTCGCTCTGCTGTACAGTAGGTTACAAGTGGTTACACTCTAATGGACTGTGTTGAATTTGAATTCAATGACATAATATAATTATATAAGAAAAACGATTTTTAGCGAAGACGGTCAGTCAGCCTCTGATATTACTAAGTATATTCGAAAATGTTATTGTGAATAAAGTAGTTTATATATTTTAACATTTTGGAACTTTGTTTAAATATTTTTAATCCTTAGCTATAAAAATTGAACATTTTATAAATTTTTAATTACTAAATAATTTGTAACTGTTTACAAATCAATTAGTTTTGCCTATACGTTGCACCTGCGCGGGAAAGAAAATTTAAACACAGAGCACTCTTAATAATTAAAGGTAATCGTGACGTTGTGGTTGGGACGGTATCCAGAGGTGAAAAATCGAAAAGTCAACCGCATCGAGCCACCCGATGTTATTTTTTTTTTAACGATTTTACGATCAAATGATATTTAAATCGTTTTTTTTCTCTTTACCGAATCCCATCAAGGATTCTATTTGTGGAAATTATGCAGATTGTTTAGGGCACGAGTTGTGAGTGCATAAAGACGCGTGCATTTGTTTAAACATTAATATTTTGAACCAAAAACATCCGAGCTCGAACCATGTAACACACTACTAAATAAAACTTTCGTGGGGGATTTTCACGGAGCAAATGTATTCCGTTTTCCCTAAAAGACAGTGGGGAGAAAAGCCTTTGCAGAGAGCACAGAGCCCACTGGGGAAGTGTCCGGGTTCCCAACAGGCCGGTGCGCCGCTGAATAAATAATAATTCCGTCCTTTAAACAAGTTAATAATAAACATAATATATTGGGTGATAAAGTTCTGAATGCGATGGAAAGTGTCGTGGATTCTTTAGGTCTTATTATTATTTAAAGGCACGCAATATTCACACGAAAACAGTGGCGTAGCCAGGATTTTTTTTTTTTTTTTTTGGGGGGGGGGGCTATAGATAGCTGAAATGTGTTAATACTTATAGTAAATTTTTAAATATTTTAAATACCATTAAAATAATTTTTAAATTTTCTTTTCATTTCGGTGAAGCTGCAGTCCCTCTGCCCCCTCCGCCCTGGCTACGTCACTGCACGAAAGTATGTTTATAGATTTTCTTACTTCTAAACTTAATACGTTAATATTGTCATATTAATCGATGATCGGTAGGCACCTACTCTCAATATTGTTCATTTACCTACTACAAAGTTCAAATTAGGTCATCGTCAAAAGTCATCGTTGAAATCCGTACAATCATTGTTCAAAACGATAAAAGTAATTAACTATATTAATATTATTAATCGCTTCCAGTTGATTTGAATTAAAATCTAAAATGTGTGTCGATATTAAATCGAATTATATTTTCAGCTATTTTATAAAAATGTTCGTTGTTGAAAACATTTTAGCGCGCTGTTGAAAATCGTATCTCAAATCGACTTTCGATGTGTCAAATTAATTAATACGTCCGTTACACGTCGTAAAATCATTATTTTATGCTAAAATAATTCGGTTTTGTTAGCTGATAATGTTAACATTGTAGTTTCTAAACAATTTACTATTATACGGGTTTAATGAGTTAATAACTTAATATATTTAATATTTTAACGTTTTTACTCGATTTTTACGATCGCTAATTGCCAAACGAAGACGCTGTGCTAAAGTCAAAATGATCATTGGCAAGTATAGTTCAGTACCTATTCAGCTTTTATAACTCTCATGTGAGAAAATTTAATTTCACCCTAACAGATCAGTGTGAAATATATTATGCATTTAATGACTGTATCAACTGAATGACAAATGTATAACAATAATCAATAAATTCTAACGAGCGGCATAGACTTGGATCCAAGATCGACCGTTCGGCCACCCCTGGTATCCATAGGGCAGTCGTTGATTGGTGGAAAAGTCGTCTTACAATATTGTGGTGGGCACCCTAAAATAGGTATAAAGTATGATTTTCAAAATTTCAAAATGTCATAAAATCGTCGGCTAATCCCCCGGTAATATTGTTTTCGTATTAACCGTCGTCGCGATTCGCCGACACGATATTATTATTATACCGGGTCGTGGGTAGGCACGATCACGCGTGTCGGCGTCGATTTTTAATTGGCGCCGGCTGGGAACTTTCGACCGCGAGTTTTTCGTCGCCGGAAACTTTCGCCCGGTCGTACATATTTTATACCGATCGATCGCGGCGACGGAGGCGGTGGTAGTGCATAATAAATCGCCGAGCTAGGTAGTAACTTGTACCCTGACCGACATGGTATCATATATTGTACGGCGCACGATGGCCGTCGCCATTTTCTCAACTCTGATTCACTCGAACCGCGTTATAACCATATTATACGGTGAAAGACATACGCGCCAAAATGAGATAAGAAAAAATAAGTTTTATCGTACGAAAGCGCCAAAATCCTAGATACCCGTATGAGATACGCTCAATAGATATTAAATAACAGATTTAGAACTATATTATATTATATATTTTTAACAATTTATCTATTATTGAACATTTTTTATAAGATCGACAAAATCGACCATTTTATTCGAATTACAATTATTTTCATGTATATTGTATTTTAACAATTTATTATTGACAATTTTTCGTAAGATCGAAAAAATTCACCGATTTATTAAAATTATAGTTTATTAATTTCTACTATATTTATTGAACGTTTTTTATAAGATCGACATTTTTAAATAACTATTAATATAAACCATTAATTTTGGCGCAAATTATGTGTCATTTTTGGACCTTTGGCGCTTATGTCATATAGCCGTATTATAATATAGATAAATTAATTCTCACGTGGACGCATACATATATATATAAAGCTAAGTTACTTAGCCTAAGTATTATAGGCATATAAGTTCATCGGATTAGAATATTTTATACTGTCGCCGAAGAAGCTTATGATATTGTAGTACTGAATTAGACATTGTCATTAATTTCGATACGATTTGAATAATTAGTCTATTGCGAATTATGAGAATTTTCAAATATTAATATTTTACACACTCAAGCGCCCGAATTTATATGCATTTGCATGTTTTTTTGTTTTAACAGTCCAAAAAGTATCTGGAAAAACTTCAAAATTAATTTTTTCGTTTTTATGCTTATAAAACTAAATATCCTTTTCATAGCACGGATGATATTGCGAACTTGGCGGGCTTAAAGTCGTTCAAATCAAGACGGGTAATGTTCGATGTCACTTTTATGCATAAAATCTTGAACTGTGTTATCAACTGTCCTGAGTTATTACAAAAAAATGGTCTTAAAGTACCCTCTTTGAACTCCAGATTTAACCTACCTTTTGCAATACCTCATCCTAAAAACAACTACTTCATAAATAGTCCGGTGTGTCGCCTACCAATAACTTGAATAAAATTCCCAATTTTGATTTTTTTTTTGTCGATTCCTGCTCTAAGCTAAAAACTTGTATTTATAATTTGGATGTTGATGTTCAATTTGTTCTCAGTTATTTCAACTATTGTCTTATCGTGTTGATTAACGATAAATTTAACCTTTCAATACTCTTAGCCTTTGGGGTGTAACATATGTTTATTTATTTAATAAATATTGTATTATTATTTTAAACTACAAGTTTGAATTATAGTAAATAGATCTGGAATACAAGCTTTTATTTTTCATATTTGTTATTTCTTTTAGGTGTATCTCATATTTATTTGCTATACTATTTTTCGTTGTATAATATATATGGTTTTAAATTGCATTTTTTCACATATTTTGTCATTTTTAGATGTGTCCTGCCAATTTCTGTATTTTACTAATAGCGAAGTGTTTCATACCCAATTGTATTACTATTGTTCGTTGGTTTTTCCGGACGAATCGTAACAATAAAGAAAAACTATTGTGTATACGAACAGACCATTGCCAAAATCCACGATTTCGTTTCAAATCAAAAAATATGGATAAAAATCGTCTAATATAACGCGACTATTACAACTGCGTACGTGTATATCTAATGCTTAATTTAATTGTTCGTTTAAATGCATTTTTATTTGCATATTTTTGTATATCTTAAGTGCATATTTGAACTATAATCAGTGCATAAATACATCAATTTGTCATACGTGTTTAGTGCATGTAATTCCGGGCCCTAACTCACAACTCACTTAAAAATCAAGATGTCGTTAAAAACTGATCGAGAGAACACGGAAAATTTTCTAACTTCAGAGTTCGATGATGGGTCGATTCATTCAAATATCAAAACCAACAGCAAACTTTTGAAACCGGTGAACGAAAATTTGCTGTGTTGTACGCAGGGACTGGAACCGAACCTAAAAGAACTGGTGCTGGAACCGAAAATTTATTTTAATAAATAAAGTATCAGAACCGAACCGGAATTTTTAAATTAAATATGTTATTTTAGGTTCAAAAAAGAAGTAATTTTATTCATCATGATTTAATGGGATTACTCTTTTGTGTATAAGCTGTGGAAGATCATATATTCGTATTATGGGTTTTCTAATATTTCTCATTCTATAGTTTATATATAAACTAAACCCTGATATGTATTTAAAATTATTATACTTTTCGGTTACTAAATTATCTGGAACCGGTACCTAAATTATTTGGAATCAGTACCGAAATTATTTGGAACCGATACCTTTATTTTTTTTTTTTTTTTTTTTTTTTTTTTAACCAGAACCGAACCGGAATAGTTATATTATCGGAACCGATAACGATAAATTCAAAAGTTTCCAGTCCTTGCAGGCCGTACTTGTGTAAAACGGAGACAACCCGTCATTATAGTGTGTGTGCACGATGTCCCTTTAACTACAGGGGCTAAAATTGTGTGTAGTATGACACACTTTGTGCAGTACGAAAGTGTGGAATGCGAAATTGAAAAGTATATAACCGGCCTGTAACACCTAGTAGCTTTTTTTACGGGTTTTCTTCGTTCATTGAAAAATTATTAGAACATGTTACATTGGGAAATAATATATAGACAAGAATTTTAAATATTAATAACTAGGGCCCGGATTTATATGCAAATGCATGTTCTTCTACAATTCACCTAGAACAATTTTGATTATAAATGTTGACATTTCGTAATGTGTAGATTCTATGGTTAAATTTTTTTTTTTGCATATTTTAGCATATTTGAATGAAAATTCATATTTATTGCATATTTATTGATAGTTGCATAAATTTTGCATATTCTACAATTCATAGGATTTACGTCTGTAAAGATACCTACTGTCGATTATAAATAACACATTATACGTCCAAAAGTGATCGTCAATCGACATCATCGTTATCGACGGCCGACGAATGACGACAAATATTGGATTTTCTAGTGGAAAATGTATTATTACCCAAACACGTCCACATTATATAACAGTATAGTATACTGTACAATACGTATTGGGTAACACTGCAGAGTTTAGTTTGTATGGTCTTTATAGTGCGTAGTGTACAGTGTACGGTATATTTTGTTTAAAAAATTTAACTTGCTACTTTTATTTTTATATAATGCCTAAAGTAAATAATGTTTCCCGGTACGTAAATGAATATCCAAAAATATTTAAAACAGACGGAAATATTTTATTTTGCAATTTTTGTTTCAATTCGAAAACTTGAAATCCATATTTATTACTTCATGCTGGTACTCGTCCAATAATAATAGTTTAATATAAATAGTAATACTTTAATTAATTTATTACACTTTTATACTTAAAAAATGTCATTAAAAATGTAATTTTGCATTTTTTTTATTAATAAACAATTTTTATACCTAATATATTGTTAATTTGTAAAAAAAAATTCAATTTGCATATTTTTTGCATATTTATGATATGAATCGGCATATTTAGTAGATTTTTATTGCATATAAATCCGGGCCCTATTAATAACACTAATAATTATTATTAGGAGTCGTTTTTCACAAGTTTTACTTATTGCAGATACAATATTTAAAAGATTATACAGTAAAAAATAGCTAATGAATGTTTAATGATGCAAAATGAACCATTAACATAATATATGTTGTTCCAAATCGTGATATAAAACAAAATAATATTACTGTCGATGTTTGAAAATTATTTATTATATTATATTTTTTTTTAATGATAAGTATACCTAAATACCTAGTGAATATTTTAAACTGAATATTAATAATATGGTAATTACACTAATTTGATTTTAAAAATTATTTTATCAATCAATTCTATGTGATTGTGAGTAATATTGTAGTCTGGGGATCATTTTTCCTGGGGGTCAGGGTTTTTTTCCGCAATTCACTGTCTCTATATTATAGTTCAGTGCATATATGGTAAAATTATGAATAATAATATTACCAACATACTGACATAAATCGTTTTGTTGTGATATAGTTTGCAGTACTCTGTAGATTAAGAAATTGACTATTCTATGCTTGTGTGTATGGATCAAATACATTTTTTTTTTGAGGGAGGGTGTAGGGGCGAAGCTTCCCACGGTAACTCCAAGTTTAATATAAAGTGCGTAGTACAAAAAACATATATTTGAGCCTCTGCCCTTAAATGCGAGACAATTGACAGAGTCGAATTTCTCTATCAGATGAGACCGTCCAATACGGATCTGAATAATATAATATGTTATTGTTCAGTCGGAACATAATAATAAATGCCTAAATTGAACGGTTTCGAGATGATAATGCGGTTTGTGTTATATAACTGACATTTTTAACTAGCTACTTAAATCTACTTCTTTATGTCGTTATTTTTTTAACTCGATTTATTTTTGTATAATTTATTTTTATTTAAAAAAAAACTTTATGAGTTGTAGACGATTTACTGCGTCATGCGATATTTCACTTTAACAAAGAACTTTTGTTTTTACATGAAACGAACAAGTACAACAGTGCAGTAGTATTATAGTGTAATATAGTTAAGTGGGCGACGTATTTTGTTTTAATTTTAAATTAAATACAAATAAATATTGCAAACCGTCCTTAGATTCGCTTTATAACTTGTACGTATAGGTACCTACCTGCATTGTATGCGTCCAACAAACAAGTCTGCCGAATATTTCAATGGTCTTTGACATTATTATAATGGCCAGCAAATACTTACACTACAGCCTCCTCACACAATTTACAACGGCACGATTTATAATGTTATAATGCCTCAGACGTTGTTGAATTATGTAAATATGTCAGGAAGTCATTTCGATATAATATGTTTTGCGAAATTCAGTCGATACCTACTAATAATAATTAATCGTAAGCTTATAAATCATTAACTGTTGAAATCACTCGTTCCAAGAATAATGATCATTATAATCCTAGCTGATCCCGTAAAAATTTACAACTTTAAAAAAAAAATTGTTTAACTCCTTTTGGGTGTCACTCAGCCTCCCTGGTAGGCAATCCGATCACATGTGATGCATGCTTGTACTTGATCTGCCTGATTGGCCAAAGACAACCAAATAATAAATACGAATTTCAACCAAGAAGTCTCTAAGTCCAGGGCTTGCATTTGAAAAAAAAATTCCGTTTTATGTTATTTAGAATTAAAACGTTATCCAATTTTTGCGTTTATCGTTTTTTAGAACTAAAACGTCCTACAAGTTTTGCGATTATCGTTATTCAAAATAGTGTTAATACCTATTAAATTTAAAAGTAATAACTAATGCAGGTAGGTATGGCCCGGATAGGAAATATAATATAATCAATTCTTAGATTTTTAGATTGTTTGCATGAAATAAATGTTTCTACGAAACCAATAGGCCTTTTAAATAAATAAATTTTAAAATATTTCGTTTTGCGTTATTTTTCGTTCAATGATGTTCTGTAAATAACGTTTTGTGTTATGTTTTGTTTTACGGTATTTAATTATTTTTGATTATCGCTTTACGTTTACAAATTTCAATCATTTTTTGTTATTATAACGTCAGCGAACCCTGCCTCTAACCAATGTATCACAACCATTTATAAACAAAAATGTCCACCGTAAATCGTAATGGCCTACTAAAATCACGATTGATAATGTTCATACTTTGAACGCGTACCTAAAGCATTAATAAACGATTTCATTGGCGACTCACCGGGTGAGAACCACTGAGCTGGACCAAAGTATACCTTAACGAACACTATAAAACCATTTTTTTGTCACTTAACTAATTTCGACGTTGCTGACGTTCATTTTTTCGCAACAGATAATAATACCATGTCGAGCAAAATATGCGTATTACGCATATGACTCGGTAAGTCATACAATACGCGACGTATTGTACAGTACGTGCGCTATTGTTCGCCGGGATGGTTTCAACGAGAACAAAAACCGTTCACGCATGCGAAAAATGAAAATTTTTCAAATTTGATGTTCAATCATATCCGCGGCACCAATCGTAAAGTGCTCGGTAGGAGTACCTGCGACGTATCTTATTGTCTATATTGTACTCGTCACGTGTGAAAAAAAAAAAAATGTTTTTGCACAGCCGAAGAGCGCGGTAAAGAGACCAAAGAGACGCTTCGGAAAAATATGTAATAAAGGCGTGTCCGCTGTAGAATGATAAATTTTAATATCGTACTCGTTATGCGCGAGCTCGGTTTGTAAAAAAATAAATAAAAAATACCCGTAGCATATCGGTCACGTTTCTTTTTTTCTCATAAAAAAAAAAAGAAGAGAAGAGTTCTCCGCCGCTGTGAAATACGACAAACTGAAATAAAGTCCGGGATCCATCATATATTATATATTATGTATCCAATATATTATTATGTTTACCACACACACACACACACGCGCGAGTGAGCTCACTCACGCTATGCCAATTTCATCAGTTCCTAAGTGATTTGTTGACTAGAACTCGCGCGACGACTGAAGTATAATATAGTACCTACCCACGCGGTGCAGTCGTGTGCCTTGCATGCCTACTCCCGCGAGGCCGTTCAAAATAATTGAACTCGGCAGAAGAGTCGGAGCGATTGAGAATTCGACTGGTGAATGATTTGACCGTGTTAAAAAATAAATGCAATAATTCGATCGATATTGCGGCGCTGTGAAATGTGGACTTCACCACTGTTGTACCGCTATTATACCTAGCCGGTATATAATATTAATATAATAATATGTCGGAGTGTTCGACAAGTCCAATATAATACGCCTGGACAGCCGCAGAAAGTTGAAGATGAGAATAATTACACTCTTAACCCGTGACCACTCTGCGGGGTAAGATCCCACCCCAATCAAACTCGAACGGTGCACCTATAAAGTGGTTATCGGGTTACTTACGTGTTTGTACGTCATTCCGCGCCAGCTGTCGATATTGCATAACAATCTGTGCTTTTGTTTTTCAAATTAAATAGCCCCCCCCCCACGACACCTGTCCTTCGGATTTTTGACATAAAATCATTAGCTGATAGAAGGTTTGATGATTATCTCTGGTTTCCGTCTAAACTTTTATCGATTTCATTGTCCCTACTCAGGATACCGTCACCATTCCCATACGTTTTCATTCCAATTTGTGCAACACTTTATTTAAAAAACAATCCGTTGTACAGTTCGACGAAGCTGATCCCGAAGCGGACCCATCATTCTTGTTTTGAATTATTATTTTTGTTCTAAAATCAATATTTTAAAAAATTTTTTTATATATACGATTTATTGGCTCCTCATTTACACGTATAGGTTAGATTATACTAAGAAAATAAAATAATTTAAATCAGTTTTAATTTATTTTTTTTTTTGAAAAATTAAAAATGAACGGTTTGTAAATCTGGATTTTTGATAACTTTTGACTGTAAAAACATTTATTTAAGTCATATACTTCGTTTATTTTTAACAGTTTTTTATCTTAAATAAAGACAATCCAGTTGTGCAAAACATTTCAAATTCAAAAAGTACCCTTAAACTTTTTTGAAATATTTTATGAGATTTTTTTAAATGGTATTTGTTAAAATCTAAATATTTTTTAAAAAAGTTATTAGTTACTTAAAAAAAACGAGTTACTTAAAATATTTTAACATTTTAAAAAATCATAAATAATTAACCACTTGACTTATAAAAAATGTTTTTTCAGTCAAAAGTTTTATAAAATCTACATTTACAAATTCACTGGTTTAAAATTTTCTAAAAATAAATTTAATCAGATTTTAAATTTTTAAAATTTTAAAATTAAAAAATAAAAATGATATATTATACCTGTAGCACAAGAGTCAATAAGTTATTGATAATAACAATAATTAGAAATTATTGATTAGGAGAAAAGTTATTTCACTTGTCAAGTCTTCCTGTTATGTCCAGTATTTCTTTGGTATTATAATTATTGGAGTGTGACTGGTTATATTTAATTGTAAATTATTCTTAATATTAAAGATCATATTTTTTGGTTATGCAATTAGAATAGATACATTTGTTCCCGTTTGATAGTAATAATATTGGCTACAAAAAACAGTATACCTCCTCAGCCTCACCCGAATGGCTGGAAAACACTAAAGTTTAAATGTGAACAGTATAATAATATGTATGCGTACCCTGCTGATACGACATTGTCTGAAAGTGTTTGAAGTCCGTCAATATGAAATATTTTTCCATATTAATTATAATTTCTCACAAAAAAAACGTGAACAGTGGGATTGGATATTTTTTTAAAAAACCACAAATATTGATGTTGTACGGCGGGGTTGACAATTTGACACATTTAATTCACGTTGTCGACCATTCGACCGAAAATATTAATATAACATCTTCTCCCCTTGTGAAATGTCTCGTCGTCGACGAGGATACAACAATGGTACTATAGTTATAGCAATTGTTATTATATAGCTTAATATTGTGACTTTAATACTTTGGTGTTATTAACGGCAAAATGTACTTGTCAAACGTATTTTACCATGTTGCAATTTGATGAAATTAATTTATGTTTCGTTTATGATAAAATGATTACTGCCATGGTGTTTATCATCAGCATACAAAACTACAAACGTTCATCGCATACCGAGCGATTTTTAATTAATTTCATCACCAAATTGGTAAACATGGTGACAAAGTTTACTTGGCCATCAAAGTATATTATACGACCTTTTGAGCCGATTTTTTTTCCTATACTTAGACACACGTAGTCAGTGGAGTGAATATTTTGTTGTGACTAATTTTTTGTTTGTACATTTGTTTTTTTCAATACAAATTATGCACTACCTACAATCAGTCTTGAGTCCAGAAAAAATATTTTTCTTATCTAGGTAAAGATACACAAAAAACTAATTTAGATGAACAAAAAATAAACTCAACTAAAATTATCTATTTAATAGATAAAATACATGAATAGTTTATCCAGACAAAAAACTGATATATTTTTGAAACACAATGATACAAAATGATTTAAAATTGCATTGGATCAAAAAAATGTATCAGGCATTCGTGTGGACAAAATTTGGTATTTTTTAAGTGGTTTGAAACGGGTCTCGATTTTAAATTGTTGTTTCTGTAGTTAAAATTGTGTTTTGTTTAGAATAAAAACAAAATACAGGTATATTTCGGAAATCCAATATAATATTAATAACAGTTCGTAGCACCGGTAGCCTGCGTGTAATTGAAGGATTTATTTCTAATAAAATAGTTTTTTATAACTACTTTATAACTAAATACAGATATAATTGCGTTAAAAATATGTCAACATTTCAATGAAAATATTTAAAAATTGTGTTAAAAACATTATGTTAAAATCGCAATAAAAAAATACATTAGAATTACATAAAAAAATCATATGATATTATAATATAAAATTGTTAATTACTTTCTTAAAAAACATGACGAATATTATTAACATATTACAGAATTATAATATTATTAAATATTGTAAAAAAGTGATTAAAAATTAAAATATTGTATTATTTTTCTGAACTAAAATTTACAATTATACAAATTTCTAAATTATTGTGTTCTTGAAAATTGTATCGTAACCTAACCTATCCTGACTAAAAGTACATTTATATAATGAAGAATTACGTTCAAAATGTACACTTGTTATCAGTGCATATTATTTAAACTAATTAAAAATAATCTTATATCTATGATCTATATCTAAATAAACATTTTTAATTTTCTACCGTATACTCGGAGTGGGTAAGTTTTAATAACTTAATATACTTCGATTTTTTCTAAGGCATATTAAAATTTATCTTTAACTACTTCCCCATTGGGACCTGGAATACGTCGGTCAATAAATCATCGATATTATAACAATATCACCACACTGGTGAAGTATATAAAATTTGCAAAAATTGCAATATAAAACTATATAGGAGGCTAATATTAGTCTCATTCGTATACATATTTGATTTAACCGATATCAATAAAAAATTGAAATATATATTAAATCCGGAATTCATTTATTCAGACTTTTCGCGTTTCAACCCGACGTTTGATATTTTTTTTATTTTTTTCACGTACCGTTTAAAAATAAAAATATTATATTATATTAATGCACATTGTTTCTCAGTAAAATATTATACATCGTGTGGATGTATAAAATCAACAATAATGTTCGTTATTTACCTGATTTTTCCTTTGGTGCCACACATAATGTCTTCAATCGGCATTCAGCATTTTTCCGTACTGATAAGTCTACCCAGACTATAATGAGTATAAATAATAATATTATATTATAATAGAATTCGCTGTATAGTCAAAATTGTCATCGTCGAAAATATCTGATAAATAATAATACTATCAGGAACATAAATTATAACATTAAAAGGAATAATTATTATTTTATGAAACGCAAAAAAATATATTATATAGATGTCTTTCAGTAGATAACTGGTGTTTTCAACTAGGATAGATATAATTGATAACATTTAGATTTATACATGATAATTGATATTTTTATCTAGAAAGGTTTCAACACTACCTACATGTAAAAGTAAATTATCCAAGTTTCGATTAAACATTATTAATAATTATTGTTATTGATTTTAATTATTTCCGTCGTTTATGATTTTATCATGATTTGTAATGATGTGTAAATAACTATAAATGTTTTATCATTTTTAAGCTATTATACTCGTGTCTTCATTGCAGTTCAATTAAATTTATTGTCCTATAAACTATGCATTTTCATATTATATTTATTTATTAAACCCAACCACATGTCCAGTGAACCATATTCCTATTGAAAAATTGCTTACATATTACAATGTTATATAACAAATTGACGTGTTATGTATTATATTTTAGTGGTACAACTATACAGCCAAAAGTCACTTTTTACATATTTACTTTCCATTTAAAAGATTTAAATCCATTTATAATTGTAAAAAATATAAAACAATCAATGAAAAACGTTTGTAAGATAAACCAATGGAAAAAAAATGTATTTATTTAAAATACTAAAATATTTCACAATTTTATATTTTGTGAGATTTCCAAACATTTTTTTGAACAAAGACAAATGTTGTTGCAATATTATAATGTTTAACGATTTTCACCGAGTAAATTGAATTTTCAATAATAATATTAATAAAATGATAAATATATAATAATTGCACGTAGAGATGTGAGTGCTGTAAATTTACCAGGTAAATTTTACCAATTTTTTTTTTACCAAAAAAAATGTTGTTTGGCCCCTCTAATCAAATGAAATCAAAAACGCCAAGTCAGAATCGCAAAGAAATATCATTTTTATCAACTTATACTGTGATATTATCATTTGTAATAATGATATACTTGTTATTGTTTATATAGTTTGTTATAGGCAATAGTTTCAATATTCTGCCACTCCTATTATATATTAGAACATTAAATATCAGTAGGTAATTAGGAAACATTTCATATAGGCAGATCGCAGATACCAAGAAGGACGATAATGTGATATTGATAATATACAATTGTTAATACAAAAGTTAAGTCTAAATATAAATATTTTGACTTAAAAAGAAATAAAGATTATGTGAATTTTGAAGTTTAGTTTAATTTAAATTATTTATTTAATATTTGATTATTCATATTTTATAAAATGTCCTAATTACTAATGTCTAATACAGAACAATAAATAATTTAGATACATTTTTCAAATGTTTTGTTGATTATTGTTATTATTGGAAAGAACTGAATTTAACAAGTAGGTATACACATAAGTACCTAATACAAATCGTATTTACTAATGTCTTATAGTAAATAATAACAATGGCCCTAAGATTTAGCTATTTTACCATTTTTACCAGATTATTGGTAAATTTACCGATATTTTTTTTTACGTAAATTCTACATCTCTAATTGCATGCGATATCCACTGAGTATTTAAATGTACCGATATTGACTATACAGTGCGCCGTGTTACAAGTTATAATAATATTATAAAAATAATTCCATGAAAAATGCATAATATTTCGTGGATAGGTATTTAGAATATTTTGATCGTTTGATGTAAAATACCAATATCACCAAATTTAAACTGTATTTCATATGAAACAACTTCAAATCTGTTCAGAACATATTTGATATAGTTTTCGAAAAATTGCTCACTTTACATCATACATTTATCATTATAATATGGATTATATATAATTTTAAAAAATTGTATGTATCTAATGATATCATAAATATTATTATGATTTTGTATTTTGTTAGTTCAAAAATAATTTATTTGTGTACTCCGCATATCAATCGAAATCATCACTAAAACAAGTAAAAATGTAATAGTGAAATCATTAATTAAAGCGTAGAATGTATAGACACAACATGTTATAATTGAAGTAATACGTAATTTTAAAAAATGAAAACAAAAACGTTTTGCTTAACATTCATTTGATTTTCAATTTCAGTTTTAGTTACAAAAATAAACCGAACGTTGAAATATAAAATTTAAATCAGTCGTTATTTTAATTAAACTTCTAAATTGATTTACTGAAAATTGAAAGGGGTAAAGCAGTTTAGTAATAATTTCCAATAATATAACTCATAGGACGTAATGACAAAATAATTAGGAAACCTATCATTTCCAGAATCTTTTGGTAAAATTCAAAAAGAAAGGTTTGGATAGTGTCTGAAGACCGAAAAAAATTTATAATTTCAGCACGCACGGATACTGGAATATTATGCTACCTATAAATATTTTACATTTTATTTACATGAAATAAAAAAAAAAAGAAACAAGTCGGCCGATATAAAATAATATATGTCATTTAATTTTTAGAAATTTACATTTTTTCTTCCACGGCAATTTAATAAAAAATACCACGCACGTTGCAGCGTTATGTAGTCATTATATTATTCACACGCACACACACACACACACCTTCTTATATTATTCAAAATACCTACATATTATGACACGAATTTAACGAATCCCTTTTTTTTAACGTCATACTGGATGTTATAATCATTCAAGAGTCGGTTTTGAGACATTCAACATAAATATTAGAGCATAAAAAGTATTCGAGCATTTTCGTTAAATTTATTTTGACGACGGTAAATTTTAATGTTTCCTAAAACTATGCAAATATAATATCTGTTAAAAAATATGTTTCAAACGGCAGCATAGCTCATTACAATTTATAGTTTATTTTTATTAAATTTATTGTACTTTTAAATTATTTTGTTTGCGTTAGTGATAAAAACCTTTTTTTATCCTTCAAAATATACGTTTTAAACGAATTCATCGAATCCTTTTTTTTCTTTATCGGGTAGGTATTATATTATAATCATTAACGTGTCGGTTTTGACATTCAACAGAAATACTGTGACGTTTTAGTACCGAACAAAAAATGTGGAAAACATTTTTATGTCAATTTGTTTACAATGAGCACATTCGTTTTATTTAAGACAAACATTTTGAACACGGTTTTATCTTAAAATCATACAATTAATATATTTATGAATTATGTAGGTAGCTTTTCAAGCAGTCACATAACTTGTTTAAATTTGTAATTGGAACTAGGTTATGGTTTATTTTCATTAGACTAATCGTAATTTTTAATTATTTTGTTTTCGTTTATAAATATATCTTCTTATATTATTCAAAATACGTAGGACATGAATTTAGAAAAATATATTTTTTAACGTCATAGGTATCATATATTATAATCATTCACGAGTCGGATTCTTACATTCAACAAAAATATTGAGACCTTTTAAGAACAAAACAATATTGTTTAAATATCTTTGGTAAAACTGTTTACATTTAGTACAATACGATTTATTCATGACAGACATTTTGATTGTTATTTTTCTAAGATTATACAAAATATAAATCTGTTATAAAATATTTATATGAATAATGTATCGAGCTTTTCAATCGGAAACATAACTTATATTTAGTCGTTACTATTAATAATTTGAAGTAGGGTGTAGCTTATTTTTATTACACATATCGTACTATTAAATTATTTTGTTTGCGCCAGAAAGAGAAACCTTTTTTACTGTCAAAATACGTATGAAACGTATCAACGAATCGATTTTTTTTTTAACGCGATAATGGGTAAGCATTATAATCATTCAAGAGTCGGTCTTGACGTTCAACAAAAATATTGAGACGTTTTAAGAACCGAACAAAAAAATTGTTTTAAACATCTTTTGTCAGTTTGAGTACAATACGATTTATACGAGACAAACATTTTGATCATTATTTTTTCTTAAAATTATACAAAATTATATCTGTTATAAAATATTTGTATGAATTATGTATTGAGCTTTTTAATCAGCATCATAACTTTTATTTAGTTATTACAATTAATAATTGGAAGACTTGGGGTATAGTTTATTTTTATTCTCTTGGCATACTATTATTTTGTTTGCGTTAGTCATAGACACCTTTTTATATTATTCAAAATACGTAGGACATTAGTTTGACAAAAACATTTTTTCTTTACGATATAGACATCTTTATCTTTCACGAGTTGGTTTTGAAATACAACAAGAGTATTGGGACATTTTAGTAATTGAAAAAAATGTTTTTAATAATTGTCGTCAATTTTGTTTACAATGAGCACGTCACGACTTTTTGCTTGTATTCATTATTTCACTTCAATAACAATAGTAATTAGAGTGTGGACGTCTTGTTTACATTTTTTTTTT
>NC_042495.1:30767505-30771236 GCF_005508785.2 Acyrthosiphon pisum | reverse complement strand
CAAAGGTTTATTAGTGTATAGACGAAATATTTACATTATTATTTTTTTTTTTTAATTACAATTATTTCTTTTTTTTAATAATAAATAATTTTTATTTAAGAAATAAATGTGTCCATTGTTTTTTCTAACATTATACTGTTATAATATACCTACTATAAAATATGTTTATGAATTATGTATTGAGATTTTCAATCGGAAACATAACTTATAAGAGTTAATAATATTAGAACTAGGTTATAGTTATTATACTTATCATACTTTTAAAGTAGTTTGCGTTTGTAACAGCTAGCTAGATAGATACTTTCTAATATTATTTAAATAATTAAAAATACACAGGGCACGAATTTAGCGAAAAATTGTTTTACGTCATAACCATCATAATCATTCACTAGTTGGTTAGATTTTTACACTCAACAAAAATATTAGAACAAGAAAAAATAGTTTAAACTTGATGGTAATTTTTTTTTTTGCAATGTGAACATGATTTTTAGCAAAATAGACATTTTTATCATTGGTCTATTCTTAAATTATACAGATAATAGATAGGTATAACGATTCTAAATTATTATGAATTATGTAGGTATTTATAATCATCAGCAACATACATTATTAGCTATTACAATTATTGATTGGAACCTTCTCCTATTAAAAACACAACCCAAGACATGAATTTAGCGAAATATTTTTTTTTTTATTTACGTCATAATCGGTGTTATAATCTTTCATGATAGTTGGTTTTGACAATCGAAAAAAATATTGTGACGTTTTAGTAATCAAACGAAATGTTTTTTAATTATTTTGGTCAATTTTGTTTACAGTGAGCAGAAGGTTATTACTTATAAATATTAGCGTATAGACGTCTTGTTTAAATTTTATTTTTTATTTCTTTAAATTAATGATTTTTTCCTAATATTATACCGATAAAATATTATAAGAACTATAAAAAATGTTTATGAATAATGTATATTGACCTTTTCAGTAGGCAACATAACTTATATTTAGTCGTTACAATTAATAATTTGAAGAAGGGTATAGTTTATATTTATCACACATTTGACATATTGTACTTTTAAATTATTTTGTTTTTGTTATTAATAGAAACATTTTTTTACTGTTAAAAATACATATGAAACGAATTCAACGAATCGTTTTTTTTTTTTTTTTTAACGCGATAATGGTAGGTATTATAATAATTCAAGAGTCGGTTTTGACATTCAACAAAAATAAAGTGACGTTTTAGTAATCGAACAAATTTTTTTTTAATAATTTAGGTCCATCTCGTTTACAATGAGGACATGATATTTTTATTTTTTTTAATTACAATTACTTCTATTTTTTTAAATACATGTTTTTTTTTTTAATACATAAATGTGTCCATGGTTTTTTCTTAATATTATACCGATATAATATGCCTACTATAAAATATATTTATGAATTATGTATTGAGCTTTTCAATCGGAAACATAACTTATTACAAATAATAATTGGAAGTGATTTATAGTTTATTTTTTACAAAATTTAGGACCTACTAACATTTAAATTATTTAGTTTGTGTTTGCAGTAAACACTTTCTAGTTTCTTATATCATTTAAAATTTAAAAATACATTGGACACGAATTTAACGGAAATATTTGTAAGTCATTCCAATGGTTATTACTTATCAGCGTATAGACGTCTTGGTTACATTTTTTTTTTTTTTTAAATTACAATTACTAAGTCTTCTTTTTCTTTAAACACATGTTTTTTTTTATACATAAATGTGTCCATGGTTTTTTCTTAATATTATATCGATAAACATAACTTATTACAAATAATAATTGGAAGTGATTAATAGTTTATTTTTTATACAATTTAGGACCTATCACACATTTAAATTATTTAGTTTGCATTTGTAGTAGACACTTTCTTATATTATTTACAATTTAAAAATACATATAATATGAATTTCACAGAAAATTATTGTAAGCCATAAGTTATGACTCATAACCATCATAGTCATTCAATAGTTGGGTATTAGGCATTCGACAAAAATATTAGAACAAGAAAAAAGAGATTAAACAATGATGATCAGTTTTTACAATGTGAACATGATTCTTAGCAAAACAGAAATTTTGCTCATTGATTTATCCTTACATTCGACAAAAGTATTGGATAATTTTGGTCAATTTCGTTTACAATGAGCACATGTTTTTTTTATTTTTATTCATCGATTCGATTCAACAACAAAGGTTATCACTTGTTAGGGTATATATGTCTTGCTTACATTTTTTTAATTAAAATTATTTCTATTTTTTAAATACATGTTTTTTTTAAATACATAAATGTGTCCATGGTTTTTTTTAAATATTATACAGATATAATAATATGCCTACTATAAAATATATTTATGAATAATTATGTATTGATTTATTATTGATTAACTGATGTATAGTTTATTTCTATTAAATTTAGAACCTATCACACTTTCAAATTATTTAGTTTGCATTTGCAGTACACACTTTCTTATGTTATTTAAAATTTAAAAATACATAGGACACATTACAGACAATATAAATCATGATAATATATTATTATATCGATTTTAAATGATTTTGAATTAAATAGGTATTCATAATCATCAGCAACATAAATTATTAGTTATTACAATTATTAATAATTGGAACTAATTTATAGTTTATTTTCATTATATTGGGACCTATTACACTTTTAAATTATTTGGTTTGCGTCAGTAATAGACATCTTCCTATATTATTAAAAAATATACGTAATACATGAATTTAAAGAATCCTTTCATTTTATGCAATAACGAAGAGCGTTGGTTATATTTTGGCATTCAACAAAACAATTACAATAAAGAAAAAAGTGTTTAAACAGTGTTGGTAAATTTTTTACATCGAACACATAATTTTGATTTAAGACAGACATTTGGCCTAAAATCATACAAGTATATCTATTAACAAATATGTTTCAATCGGCAACATAACTTATCACAATTCTTAATAATTTCAACTAGGTTATAGCTTATTTTTATTATACTTATCATACTTTTAAATTATTTGGTTTGCGTTAGTAATAGCTAACATACAGTGTAATAAAGTATAGAAAAAAATAAATTGCACATAAATATAACACTGACTTAGTAACATCCGAAAGTATAAATTTGCACTTATACATCGTATTTATTTTAGCTTTTATTACAATTATTATTTATTATCATTGTAAATCATTATTTTTTTGGTCAAATATAATACAGTTTTGTTTTATAATTATATAAAAATACAATTTAATCGTAACTATTCATTTTGAATCTACATAATATAAATATATAATGTTTAAACGGTTCCGCGATCGAAATCAATTTGTAGTTGTTTTTATTTTTCAGTTTGCTTGATTAACTTTTTTTATAATATTAAATGTTCTAAGAATTCGAGTACACTAAACTAAACTAATTAATTCTTAAATGTCATAAATTTTATCAAACTAGAAACTCTGCCCTGAAAACAATCGATTCCTGGAACCAAAGATGTATTTTTTCAAAAAAAAACACTTATAAGATGCTAAGGTAATAATATATTATCATATTTGTAGGGTTGACGTCAGAGATAATGCTTTTAACGTATCCACAGCAAACATCACGTCTTGACGTCATAGTTTTCGCGATAATAAATGTACCAGACTTATATTGTAAACCAGTGGTTCTCAAAATTCGGTATGCGTACCACTGGTGGTTC
>NC_042495.1:30714814-30766722 GCF_005508785.2 Acyrthosiphon pisum | reverse complement strand
CAGTTGGCAGTGGGGTAATATAGGTGGATTGTGTAGTGTCGTATATTGTAGATAGTCAAGTAATTTACAATACACATTAATGATAATTTTTTTACATTACACATTATATAACCATTTTGAATCAACGCACAACTTTAATTTAACTATTTAATTTTAATATTTCTCCCGAATTTAATAATATGTAATACCCTTTTAAGAACAAATATGTAATTTAGCACCGGATTAGCGAAACCAAGAGCAAGACATCAGAAGTTTTTATACTAACTAAACTATTGTAGTTTTATAATATAACAAATTAAGTTTATATAATATTATGATATATCCGTACATAAGTATATATTATGTCATGTCCAAGTTCAATTAACTCTATACCTTTATGTATAATATAATATTACAATTACATTTAAAGAAAAATAATAAAATATTAAAAACATGTTACAAAGGTAAAAACAAAGGAATAGAATGTATTTTCAGCATGATCAAAATTCACGAGTCAACGAGTCGCAAAAATCTTCCGAGACAAGGGGCGAATATAATATTTTTTAAGTAGACAATAAGCATTAAACCAATAATTATAGAAACAATAACAAAAATTTCCTATACAAAAACACAAAACAGACATCGTCAAGACATAAATTTTAAAAGCAGAAATATATATATAAGAATAAAAATTACAAATCAAATTCAAGAAAACGAAAAACAAGCAAGTGATATACAAATAATCAATCTATGAAACACAAAAAAGTGAAGAAGAATTAACTACCACAGAATCCGAGAATAAAATACCATGGAAGAACAGCGAACATTTACTGCTACTTGTCGAAATAAAAATATTATATTTCAAACTGGAAAAAATCTCTAAGAAAAATTTTTCCACAAAAGGACCAATCAATAAATTTTATACTCGTATATTTTTTTTTTAAGGCACGCTTTAAACAATTAATTATTAAAATACTAGGGTTAGATTAACATTTAAGCATAATTTTATATTCAACGACGCGAATAAGCCGAGACATTCATTTAGTGATAATATAAGTTAGTATTTAATGTAGTAATGAGACATTTTAATGAGGGCATTTTTTCCAAAAAAAAAACAGGGACTGTCGTATATTGTAGATAGTCGTCACTATTTATTATTTAATATATCGGGTGATTTTTTTATCATTGAACACTCATTATTTCAAAAAATGTAAATTTTTTTGAAAATATTTTTTTACATAGTTTCAAGTCGCTTATAAAACAACGTTTTTCTTAAAAAATTATATTTTTAAATATTTTTTATCCTTATAATTTTTTAAGTTTTTTACTTTTTTGAACGATAACATAGGGTTTTAATTTTATATTCCAAAGCAGAATATTTTTCTTAGTATTTTGATACATGAAAATCGAATTTGGGGCGAGTAGTTTATGAGTTATAAATATTCAAAGTTTAGATGAGTGGAGTGGAGTGGTACGGGGTTACCCCGCGAAATGTTTTTCCACTTCTCCGCTCTTCTTTGTCCTTACCTTTGAATATTGGAACAGTGCTCAGACCCACACACCTATAGTCATTGAGGTTTATTACAAACTGAACAGTGCTCTGATTGTGGCGTCCTAATAGTCATTCCAATTTAGGAAACGGACGTAAGATCGACTAAACGCATACCATCGTACATCAAAAGTTAACAGTGCATTAATCTGAATTTATTCTAGAGATAGTCATTGGCTTAGAGTGTACGGAGGTACACCGTGTATTATCCAATACGGGTGATACCACAGTAGCCATATAGTGTTGGAAGGCCAAAAACTCCGAAATGTACCTAAATTTTATTATTATTTTTAAACAATATATTTGTTGAAAATGTATTTATTGAAATATTGAAAAGTTATGTTTTCAGAAATTAGTTGCACGCAACTGGTCAGTCAGTACCATACCTAATATACACATGAGAGTGGTACGTGGGAAAAAATGGGTTGAGAATCTCTATAGTATAATATTGTACCACTATTATAGTGGTACCAAGAAGGCCGGAAAGTCTGAAACGTACCTAAATTATTATTTTCTAAGCACAATTTTTTTTGAATTTATTGAAACATTGAATAGGTACGCGTAGATCTATTTTTGTTATTAGACGTACATGACCGGTCCATAATAGATGAGAGTGGACAAAAAATAGTTTGAGAATCTCTGTGGTATATTATTGCGTCCCCTGCGTGTGGTACCCAGAAGGCTGTAGAGTGCGAAATTTACCTAAATTATTTCTGTTGAAGACGTATATAATATTCAAAACACTTTATAGTTATATTTTTGTCATTGGTGGTACACGACCGGTACACAGTTTAATAATATAGGCACGAGAGTGGTTCGTGAAAAAACACACTTTGAGAAACATTGTCGCGTGTGGCAGGGATGGGGAAGTGGGGAATCCAGTGCTAATGGAGGGCCAATTTTAAATGTTCGAAAATCTAGCGGGCCAGAGAACGTAGAAAGCAAAAAAAAAACCTAATGTTTACTATAGGTACCTCCATAAATAATATCATGTTATTTACATTTAATAGTTCAATACTAGACACGAATTTATAATATTAGATGCGCTTTACGATATACATTATATCGATTTTAATAATTTTTATAAATATAATAAAAATAAAATACAGAAAAATTTAAAAATTGTATATTTTTATAAACAAAATTTAAACGTAGCACAGCCAGTGAAAAATGTAATCCGGGCCGCAAGTTTCCCATCCCTGGCCCATCCCTAGGGTTTAGGCCCACAAAGTACGCACTTTTTGGCAGCATTTTCAAAACGTTGGTCGGGACCACTCTGGCCGGATATTGTTTTCCGTCGTCGAATCGGAAACGTCGCCGAATTTAAAATATACGCGAACAATCGATGCGTTTGTGCGTCAGAACAATAATGTTTACAAAAGCGTATAATAATATTCTTTTGATTAAAAAAAGTGTAGGTACCCCGAAAAAGTGGCAGCGGCAAACAACCCGTACGATATTGTTATCGTAATTATTCAGTCGCTCAATCCCTCCCCCCCCCCCCCCCCGGATGTGATGTTATCATTAAAGTATGACGTCCCCGAGGCATCATAATAGATAAGTATAGAGTAATTATTATCATCAGTTTGCGGCCAACTGCTGTATAATATAATAATAATAATACGATACGCCGCACGAGACGTCCGCCCAGTAGTTTCGAGGCGGCTTGATACAATTTAGGAGTTGTGCGGGCGCCAATAAATTGTATTCGTACACACACGCGGATAACCAAAGTTCAAGGATTCCCGGAAATCGGCATCCCATGGTGGGGTGGGTGGGTGAGATACGATCGTCAAAAAGAAAATTATATAGCGATCGCTCGCCGCGAAAACGATTCGAATATAATGTGGCTCGTGACGACGGCTACGGCTACGGATAGGGGGGGGGGGGGAGGGGGAGAGAGAGCCCGCGGGCCGTCACGAAACAGAGTTTATAAATTCGTTTCGATATCCGTCGTCGCCGTTCGAATTCGTCGGGTAGGCATGCCCATATTGTAGATTTTGATTTTAAAAGTAAAATTAATATCGATACGCGCCGCGACGGCTGATCGCAATAGCCGGGCGCCCACTATAATACCAGACATACCTGACGGCTACCGGTATTGCGCGGTTAACCGAGACCAAGGTCGCGGTCGCGCGCCCGACGATCACGACGCGCCCGAGGGATATTACGATAAAATTATGGGTCCGCGCGTGCGCAGTCGACTCCGTTCGAGGATTTCGTTCGGATCGCGAAGAAATCGAAATCGAAATCGAAACTGGGTCGTTCGTGCCGACTGGGTCAGTGTGCATAATGTTCTTACTGTCGTCGTCATATTTTACGATCGTAAATCGCGTAGTAGGCATAACGTAACACATAACGATTACGATAAAATCCATAGGAAAAAAGAAATTCAAAAAAATTGTTCCAGTTGAACCGGTAAACGTAATCGCCCAGAGCTGGCTGAGTATAGGTTTTTTTTTTTTCGAACCGATAGCACCTAAAACCGATCTAATACAGTCGCATATCAACTTGTGTAAAATGGCGGTGGCTATACCGATAATGCTATTTTAAGACACATTACAACATGAACAATCAATCAGTAAAAATAGTAAACACGAAATTCAATTTCGTTTATACAACGGTTTTCCTGCTTACCACGGTTATGATTTTATCGATATGATATCACGATAATTGATAATGACAATATCCCGAAAATAGGCCCAGCTCTAATCATACTTATAGCTTGTATTTTTATCTTTCGATTATTAATATTATATTTTAGTATAGTGATTTCAAATTCGATTATTTTAATATTTTAAAATTTTGTATGGCTGTTATATCGTTTTATTTTTTTGTCCACTCATTCAACTAAAATAATTTTTAAAATGATTAATTATTACTATTTATTGATGTATTAGTGATAATCCTAGTGGAAATCTCACATGTTTTGATATGTCACGTGATTTATATGTTACATCCGATTTTTAAAAATACATCGTGTTCTTAAGTTATTTCTATGTCGGCTCATTGAAATAAAATATCGGATCGGTTATCGGTATATCGGCAATACAAATCAGAATATCAGAAAAAAGTGTTATCGGCCCAGCTCTATAATATTACATACATATAGGTGGAGTTTTTAGTTTATGGTTTATTTAGTGGACTAAGTCGGTGTTTGTTATAAGTAAAATATATACATATAGACTTTTTTTTTCTGTCTTTCATTATACATTGTTTCTGATTATTTATTATATTGTGTTGACTAAATAAACATGCATGATAAAACCAATTTTTCCTATCACTGCTAATTTTCCCCAGTCATGGCAGAAACAGTAAAATTCCTATATAATTGTAATGGGAAAACATTTTTTTTCCACGATATTAGTTTATCTTCCAAGTGCGGGGAAGTATAAAATATGCGTGTAGTAATCTAGCAACCATGCATGTTTATTATAGTAGTCTAATCTAATAATATTATTATTGTAGTGTAATTAAATCACATGTGTTACTCTGTACGCCACCACAACTTAGCTTAAAGGTGGATGTAATTTTAATTATTTCTTTAAATGCTTTTTGATTATATTTAGTTAATCAAATAATAAAAAAATAAAAATTAGGTACCTAGTTATAGTATTTGGGTGATTTGGCAGAATGATGATAATAATTGTTGTCAGGTTCGTAGTATTGTAATAGTGATAACACCATATTAAAGAACAGTATTGTTATTATAATTACATATTTTTCGAATAAACTGTACAAATATTTTATTAAACTAAATAATAATATTTATCTAATACATGAAAAAAAAAACATTAGTTACAGTATATAAAAATAAACATAATAATAATACAATATAATATTATAAAACATAATTACACTTAACAATAATTTATGATTTAAAAACAGAATTTCACTAAACTCTATAATAATAATAATAATAATAATAATAATAATAATAGTATAATGCTACTCAAAATTGTTTTTTTGACCTCTTTGTATTTGGCACCATCCTCTCTTTTCGGAAATAATTTTCTATCGGGAAAAAGCAATTAATCACGACCGGCATCCAGATTTGTTATTTAACACCGAGGAGGAAAAAACGGCGAGGGCCAGGAGCAAAGTGAATGAACCGGAGGGAGAAAAGATACACCGCAAAGTTTTGGCTGACTTTCAAAGTTTGATTCCGGTCGGGTGATAAATGGACGGGCTAGCGTATAGACACAATCATGCGCGTAAGGCGGCGGCTATTACTGCGGTGGAAAATCGTTTATGACGTGCCGTAATAATAATGGTAATAATAATTGTAGATGATTTTATTTTTTTATTCATTTACGCAATAATAATAATACTATATAAGTAGAGATATATAATAATATAATGTTGCGTAGGTCGGCCTAACCCATCCCAAACGTGCGAAAAATCACTGGAGATATTATAATTGTCGAATGAGCGATGATTTAATATTCGAAGGGGTCCGCGCAGAAACCAGATTATTATTATTATTATTATTTGATTTTCCAAAACATTTCATGACATTTTGATTTAAATTTTTGGCCCTATCTCTGACCCGAAATTGGTGTTTTTCGACAGACGATTTCATTATAAAACGAGAAGTCGTCTTCGACCGTGTCCCGGGTCGTACAAATGGATTTGTCACGTTTTTTCACGGACAAGCTGCCTGACTTGGGATTTATATTTTTCTATCTCTACAGCGTCTGTTGTGCAAATGGTACAGTGACCACGAACGTCCCGACGATATGCAAAAGAGGCGAAAAGATAAAAGAATAATAAAAACAATCGTAACAATAGACGGCAGACGAGACCAAACACATCGTACACGACATGGCGGTCGCGTCTCCCTACCGTTACAGTAATAATAGATAATAAGAGCAAATAAAAGTATAATAATAATATTATGTACAACGCGATACGCATGATAATAATAATAATAAAAATAATAATAATTAATGCTCCCACCGGACGATTTCACGACGTTTGAGCGATTGTTGGAAACGAAAAAAAAAATAATAATAATGTAGTTATATACAAGTCACGACGATTGGTCATCGTCCGGATTTCCGGTCGCTGGCGTCCGGGTAATAATAATGTACAATGGCACTCGGGCAACGGCGGCGAGCACCGCGGTGTGGCGGTCTAGCCCAGGAACGGGTAACCGCCGTACGGTATGAAGTTGGGGAATTGGGCGACGGTCGGCTGGACGGCCACGGACTGGGTCACGTACGACGTGACCTGGGTGGGCACCACCGAGCTAGAGTAGATGGTGGTGTACGCGGTCTTGGCACCGAACGTGAGCTTCAGCACCTTGCTGTCGGTCTGCGTGACCATCGACTGGGTGACGACGGGCGTGGACGTGATGGCGAACGAAGGCTGGGCTGGGAACAGTGTCGGCTGTTGCTGCTGGAGTTGCTGCGGGAACATCGGGGTCTGCTGGAACTGGAACAGTGGAGTGGGCTGGAGCTGCTGCTGTGGCTGCTGGAATGGTAGTGACTGTGGTTGCGGTATGGCCAGCGTGGTGGTCATCAACTCGAAATCGGTCCTGGTCACCGTGCCCACGGGCCGGGACAGGGTGGTGTAGTATGTGGCACCGCCGTTGACCACGGGAAGGGCGTGCGTCTCGTACACGGTCTCGTACCGCAACACCGGCCGGGAAGTGGTGATGACTGGCGCCGGTATCGGTGCGTTCGGGTTCAGAAGCCGGTATAGGGCCAGCTGCTGGAGCTGTTCGGGGCTCATGGTGGGCGCCTGCAGCTGCTGCTGGTATTGGTGCGACGGGTGTTCGGCAGCCAACGACGAGTTGCCCGACGCCGACGCCATCCTGTGTGCCTTCTTCGACCGCGCTCCGTTCGCCTTGTCCATCTGCGACACGTCAAATGACGATCCTACGTTGGACAGGTCGAGGCTGTCCAGGAACGCCTTAGCTGCGCTCGGGTGCGAAGATTCATCATCGTGGTTTCCATTGTCGCCGTACTCGAGTTCCAGGTGCAGCTCAGATCCAGCCTCGTCCAGCCTCGTGTTGAACTCGTTGAGCGTCTTGCTGGGCACGAACTGGTAGACCTC
This sequence comes from Acyrthosiphon pisum, assembly GCF_005508785.2. Lineage (NCBI taxonomy): Eukaryota > Metazoa > Arthropoda > Insecta > Hemiptera > Aphididae > Acyrthosiphon > Acyrthosiphon pisum. The sequence continues at coordinate 30,759,134 of NC_042495.1, read as the reverse complement.
CATCGGTGGCAGCGTCTTGACCGCGGTCACCAGTCTGGTCACCTTGTACGACTGGACAAGCGTGACGCTGCTGGTATCCGTTCCGCGGACCACCGGCAGGATGTGTGTCTTGAGCATCAACTCAGTGGTACTGAAGCTCTCGGTCATCGTCTCCAGCGGTGGCGTGGCTTGGTCTGGGGAAAGCGAGATCGGTGGCAGTGTGGCCAGGCTGGAGTCCAGTGGCTGCTCACGGCCGTACAGATTGGGCGCCTGGCTGGCAAGTATGTTCTCGGACAGTGGTTCCTGCACTCTGGCCGGCGACGGGCTGTCGGTCTGCTCCACCAGGCTCTTTTGGATCGTCGACGTCACCGTTATGAACCTGGTATTCTTCACTGAACCAACCTGCGTGACAAGAGAATATCGTGAGCAAGTTTTTTAGTTGGTTTAGTTTTTTATAATAAATTGTACATTTTTTACATTGTTTACAGCTTTAATTTTTTTTATCAAACTGTATTGTATACCTGCATGTGTCATTATTAATTTTTGTTTTTTTTTTTTTTTAATATTTTAACATTGATATTTTACAGCATATGTCTTTGGGTTGGGTGCAGATATTTTAATTTTAAAACTGATTTTTTTTCATGGTTATTTATCAACAAAAACATAAATAATATGATTCAAAGATATTCCTTGCATAGGGAAAAATAGAGAAGCATGCTATAGTTTAATTTTAATTTGAAAGATACCATATTAATTGGAAAATATTATACTAAGTTTGAATAAGATAATTTTAACAAGTTTAAATTTAAGCTACGTTGTATAAATTATGTAGAAATTTTTGAAAAATGGATACATTTTTTATTTTGGGATGTCTATAAAAAAAATATTGATTAACATTATTATAATCTCTCATCACTAGGTATTTATATTAAATATAGAATTACTTTTTATTTCTTTAATCGTATTTCAAATTATTTCTCGTTTTCCATACTATGCTTGTTTGTAAATATAAGTTTACTTAGGTAGGCATCGTGTTATTCAAATATCAAAATTTGACAAAAAAAATGTCATAATATTCTAAGAAATGGAATTATTGAAATATTTTACTTGGAATGAGTATGGTGATTTGATCGTTGCAATTTCGTAGTATATATCCTTGAATTCAGCTGGAGTTGATATTTCCACTCGGATTGTTTCGGCATTTGCAGACGGGCTCACGTCTTGAACAAGAACGTCGTTGTCATCGTCATGTTGTAAGGCTGGCAATAAGCCTGAACCGGCCAACGCTTGGTCTCCGTTGTCAACTTGTACGTCGGGGAAATGTGGTGTCAATGGTGTGGTAGCATTTTCCTGTCCATGTCGGTTTTCATCGATACGGCGAATGGTTACACGGGGTTTGGGAGATGTTTTGTACTCCCAACGTCCAGTTGGTCGGATGAGTTTGGATTTGAACGTCAACGGAGCAGTTGGGATGGGTTGTGGGCTAGACTGGGGAGATTGTTCTTGTTGTTGAAAGTGTTTTTTAAAAGCCCGACGGTTAGCTGGCGTCACTACTGTCGCACTAGTGTTACTGTCATAACGCTTGGCACTAGGCTGGAACCGTCTTTGAGTAGCAGATCCTTCAGTCGACTCCACTTCTGGCTCAGCGGTGGTCGGTCTGTTAAATCGGTTTTGTTTAAAACTGGGAACTCTCTGTGTTGTAGTAGTAATTTTTGAGGTGAATTTAGATCCTTTCCTGTAACTCGGAGTAGTAGGTTCATTTTGAGCAGAGGTGAATTCGTTTTGTTCTTCATCGGTAGTCGAATAATCATCAAATTCTTTCGATTTACTTTTTGGCGTAGGCGTATACTTGTTCTTATTGAAACCTCCGCCAATGGCTGGCCTCCTGGATTGTCGAACCAAGACCGATCCCGGTTGTGAGCCCACTAATGACTCTAGAGATTCGTCTTCCAATCCAGATGAGGCTGGCGTGGGTTCAACGTTTGGTGATCTAGTAGAGGGCTTAGGTGCAGCTGTTTTCAGGATTCGAACACCAGACGCGGATGGGGATACCTTTACTGCTACTTTTTTCGGTGCCTTATTTGTCGTAGGCTCTTCTTCTGCGTTAAAGTTTGCTACTGAGTTGAACGCTCGGAGTTTTCCTTCGGGACCTCGACTTTTCTGAACAAGGACGTGTCTTGATACGCTGGGTTTCAAATCAATAACTTTGAACGTCTCATCCACAACTTCTGAAGGTTGTCGGGAAAGGAAATCATATTCTGGTGTTGGTTGTAAATGGTTTACTGCCACTTCTTCGACCGGTTCACCAGAAATAACTTCTACTTTACTGTAAATCGCCTTTTCCACCACCTTCGATGGCTCTGGTGCACTTCCCTCAACGACCTCGACTTTGGTTACGATATTTTCTACGACTTTAGAACCCGCCAAAACCACGATCTTTGAGCTTATAACTGGTTCTTTATTTGCATTTCCAACTGGTTTTGGTTTTGGAGGTGATGGCGTAGTTGGTTTAGCAGTGGTTTTCTTTGTTGTAACTGGAGCTCCTGTTGATTTTTTCTCTTGTTCAGATTTTTTCACTGTGGTTTTCGTAGTTGGTGGTTCTTTTGTAGTAGTGGTCGTTGGTTCGGCAATAGTTGTCTCTTTTGTGGTGGTTATAGGTTCATTTGAAGTCATAACTATTTCTTCATTTTTTGAATCGATCGGTAAGTTCACTGGTTTACTGGGAGTAATTCCAATGGACTCTGTTTCCAGCTGTTCTTTTGTAATGGGCTTTTCTTCAATAGTGGTTGTTGTACCTTCTGTAGTCGATGGTTCTTCAACTGTAGTAGTACCTAATAATTATAGTTTATTTTATTTATATACAATAAACTTTATTTACAATTTGTTTTATATAAATATTGTTATATTAGTATTTACCTGGTGAAGTAGACGCACTTTGTGGCATGAAAACCATAACAGTGTTACCAATCGTTGTAGTAAAGTCCAAAAATCCATATACCGTTTGTGTGATTTGAGAATCAGGCGAAACTACCTGCGAAGCGACAGGTTCTGGTTTTTCGTAAACTAAATCTGGATTGACATATACGGGCCCTGGTGATGAATCACCATTGACTAATCCAAAGGCTGAAACTAAAAATAAAGAATATTTTAAAAATCAATTTGAATATTACTGTAAACATAATTAATGATCAGTGTTCCTTAAAAATACTTGATTTTTTTACAACAAGTACGACAAATATTATTATTTTTCCTATTGTGAAAAGCATCAGTTTAAACTAGTTAAATATTTTCAAACTCGTAAATTGGTAAAACTCAATTCCGGCTAAACTCAGTACGTTTATATGTATATATGTGCTTTATGGCTTATTTAATCGTTTGTTATTTCAGAGAAATACCACATATATTTTCAAACGGGACCGTCCATTACAAAAAGGGGTAGGTTTGTATAGCGGACGACGTGAGAAATTGATAGTGGCCTAGTCCGATGGAGAGGTCGTAAAATTATTACTGATGACAGATAAACGCTCGGCGAATGAACAAAATACCGTTTATTTGAGGATTCCAATAACATAGGACACTATGCACTATTGCGTTCGAACAATAGATGGTCATTAACTCGGCATACACATTATGCATATATATATATATTATATACGCATCTGTGTGTCATCTATGTTATACGCACGTGTCAGCGTATGGTACGCGACCATGGGAATTTATTATTGTTACACGTTGACAGGGGTGATAATAATATAATGCAATCGTGAAATTTACGGTTTTTCTGGCCGAGCGGAGGAATCCGTCCACTACACGCACGCCGACACGCTCCTACAACACTTAATAGGTGTATCATTGTGTTGTCCGTGTGTGTTGTTTTATATATTTTATTATACGTTATATTTCCCTGCCGTAAAGATCAAAAATGAAACGCTTAAAGTATTCCTAGTGAACGTGGTTTTGTTTTGATTCGACCGCGAGAAAACGGTAAACGATTTGTCGATCTAACCTCTAAAGAAAACCGAATGAGACCGGAGAAAATTATTATTTTTCCCGACGCTCGCAGTGTATTGTCTATAAGAAAATCATAAAGCCTCTAAGATGTAGATACTTGTAAAATAGGCGTTGATCGAGCTTATTATTTAAGCATGTAATTTTACGTAAAACAAAGTGAGAGTATAAGCATAATATAATAATTAGTATAGGTTTAATCATGAAATCGGGTTGTGAATTTTCTCATAACCGGCAATCAAAATGGATGATATGATAGGTGAAAACACGTGCTCATCATTTCTGAAATGATTAGGATAAATTAAAATTGCATAATAAATCAATTTCGTATTGAGGTAGGTATTTAACAACCAGGACAACGCCATTATTTTGGATAATTGTGATTTATTAACATGACTATATTAATGAAAATGGAAATTGAAGTCCGGGTATCGACATGGTAAATAGATTCTAAGTCATTAAAATATACAAATTATAATATAACATTATGACACTCGTTGGATGCAAAATATGATATTATGTAATCCGAGACATTTATTACCTACCTTTAAATATTAATTGCTTGAGAGGATATATCTCATTACCTAAGGAGACTACCGAGCAGTGAAACTGACTAAAAAATGCACCTTTCATTCTGTCAAAAAATAAAAACGTACAGTGTAAAGAAACGGTTTTTTTTGCAAACCATTCTATAGTATTTAATTTTTCCGAGAATTTCAAAATCGACAATTCAGTGTGTAACAGGAAAACCTGAATGATGAAATAACTTTTGTTCTAATCAATAATGAGAATTTTGTTCTATGTATAATTTATAATAATTTGCGCTATACAAATAATATAAAAAAAAATATTTTTTATTTAAAATTGAATTTAAACTTTTTTGGATAAATTCAAAATTGCCAATTTTGGAATCTGATTATAAGAGCAATTTCGATTGTAAAAATATTTATTTAAGTCAAGTAGATTATTTTTTTTGAATTTATTGAAATACCAATATTTTTTTGATGAAATTATTCTGAAACGTAATACTTATCTCTTTTCAAAATATATTTTTTGGGAATTTTCTGACCAGAGTATATTTCATTAAATTATTTACTAATCGTATAGTTTTAAAAATTTTTGTCATACATTAAGTAGTGCCATTTTTATTGTTGGGTCTTCTCGTTACTCCTTGTGTATAGTAAATTGAGAAAAGTTAAAAATTTGAAAACGATATGCTTGGCTATTTTATCCATCTGATTTTTTACGCGTGAGTAAATGTTTTCGGTTGTTTATCGGCCGTCGGAGTGTTTTAAAATGTATTGCGACGTGCGGGAGATTTCTAGTGGAAAAATTTCAAATCCCACCGACTCCGATAGCGACTCCGCTGCACAGTTGTAACCCTTCGGATAATAATGTGTAGGTTTGTGTTTTTTTTCGCTCAAATTCGTTTTCGAGTTCACTAGACCGTACGGGCGCCCGAACAGACCCGACGTGTGCACTTGGAGATCACGATCTAGCCCGCGGTTCATGGTCCCGTGAGATAACGCACTCCGGACTGTGTCAATGCTCAATATTGTGCTTTTCTCATGCCCGACCGGGCCAGGATTCGATTAACGTCCGATACGTCTCGGCGATAATACGAATTGGAATAATAACAACACAACATTCTGTGTTTGTGGCCCGCGTGAATCATTTCATTTTTTTTTGCGATAATTATTTTCTAATTGAAATCGTGCGCATGCGAAAGGGTTCAATCGCGAATCGGCCGCCTCGTTTCACGGCACGATAATAACATATTATTGTATTGTCACGTTATTTTGTCGACAGTGTTTCATCGATAACAGACAGAACTTTGAACGAGTGCGCTACAAGTCGTACAAGTGGTCAAATTATAATCACAGGCAATCGGGTACGCGTTGTGAGTTAGGTACTCTCATTCAAATGAATAATTGCGATAAATGATAGTGCTTGCCGTGAGAATTCGGACGTTTCCCCTTCGTACCTCCTCCCCACCATATGGATTTTATCGGTACTGGACGTTTCCCCCCTGAATAAATATTATGTATTTTTTTCCCACAATATAATAGGTTGGAAAATGAGTTCTTGTGTCTTGCCTGAAATATATGATCATCACATCGTTATCTATCGATCATCATCATTCACGTTATGGATTTATTATAGTTACTACCCATTTAAATTATTGATAAACTAAAGTCATATAAAAGTATTATTGAATTATATTTATATATTAATAAGGGTAATAATTTAATAATTTGTACATTTATTGATTTGCATTGTATATTATTGCTTGATAAACAATAATAATAATTATTATTATTATCAAACATTAATTTTTTGTCCAGGGGGGAAATTTTCTTGTTCTGGTGGGGAGAAAGATACGGGGTGCAACGTCCTAAAATCTTTACCATGATAGGTTAGGAGGCTAAGGAGGCTATATCCCCCAACCATGACCTTTTGTTTAGCCCCTCATTATGATTCATATAACTCTACAACTACGATAATTGGACCACGTCGGATTCGATTAACGTCTGGTACGTCGACGATAATACAAATAGACGGTAACCACACAATATCTGTATTTTTAGCCCACAAGGTTTCATTTTTTATGCACGACATTATTTTCCAATCGAAATCGGTAGACAGTGCAGTCGTGGACTGTCCACGTTTTACGCAATAACATCATGATTTTTTTTTAGTCATTGGCAGAGAACAAATTTTCGGAGATTCAAACAGGTGGACGCTAATGTTGTACAAGTGGACAACTATTATGATTATGAGCGATCGGTTAAAGTTCGAGTTACCGTTCTTTTAAATATTGACCATAACGACAAACGATTGCGATTACGAGTTCTCGTTAAAAGTTTTTTGTATTCGATGTATGACGTACTGGACATTAAATTATTATAATGTACGCGCCGGGTGAGGATATGTAAAATAAGACAAATTAACGTTCGAATGTGTATATTCGACGATAATAATATCACACAAAACGTGAAAACCAAGCCGATTTAATGCTGCGCTGTGTCGGACAAATTATTGTTCAGATCCAAAAGTTTGTTCTAACACTGTACTTACTAACAGTAATGACGATATTAAACGGAATATGTCACGTGAAAAGAAAAACGTGGAAAACTCTTTGCCCGAGTAGAACAGACCATTATCGACGCGCTCGGTACCCCTTACCGTTCATTGGTAAAATACAATTTATTTCGAACATAATATAATATTTTACATTACGGTGATTTTCGATTTAAAATAATCATTTCTACGCATTCGCGAGATCGTTAAAAGTTCGGTCGGATGTAGTTTGGTTATATTGTTATATTACTATTATTATTATTATATTATAATACAATTCGATCTGGTCAAGGCTGCCGGTTGAATATTATAATATTTTATACTTATTTGTCAACGTTCTCGTCGAAATCGAAAAAAAAAGTTTAACGACACCGAATGTCGGGAATAACAAACGAGGGAGAAATAGACTGCTGATTCTGCAACCAACCGTAGTACCACAAAACTTGTCCACGGGATACCACATACTGTGTTCCTGCAGCTGCACGACGATATGACGTGAACAACCTTATTGTTATGCAGGAAAAAAAATCCAACAGTTTATGACAACGTTTCGCGAAACTTTTCGCACACGCCGCCGTCATAAACTCGAGGCGACAGCGCCGGAAAATGTGTGCCCGCGTGTTTCCCAACAGAATCAACGCACAATGTTATCGTTTATATTTTATAGTTTGGATCTTATCGTTCATTGGTCCCCCGATCTTGTGACAGGACCTAAATTCATTAAAGGTAACGACCAGACTGATTGGGCACAACGCGTATAATTATTTTTAAAAAATTACCTAGTATGTCGATCGGAGCGCGGAAGAGACCGTAAAATCGATACGATTTGGTCGGACGAGGCGCGCACTGTATAATATTATAATTTAATTTGTTGTTTATTTAGTTCAACAAAAATATCTAAACGCAACGAAAGTTTTGAGTTACGGCTACAACTGACAATGGGCCGAAGGACATAATACGTCAAGCTGTCTCGAAAGACATTGAATCTTCCAGACCATCGCCTCGAGTTAATTTGTTTTTTTTTTTTTACTGACTCGCAGCTGTGTTTCCAGAATTTGGCGAAAATTATTATGAAAATTATTTCGATAACTAAAATATTACGATATTGTTAAAGTTGTCCCAACAGATGGTACAAAATGACATCGAACTAAAATAAATACTAACGAGAAAAAACAACGGCGAAAAACCAGTTTTAGTTTTTATCGAAAAACAAATAAATTAAATTATTATTATAGAGGTTATTATTAAGTAGTTTAAAAAAAAAACCCAACGTTTTAATACCATTTTTTTCCCATACTAATATTTATTTTTATTTTACTTATTAAATTTAGAGTGTAATTTTATTTGTATATTCCGTTTTTGAAAACGTTTTATGAAAAAGTATTCTCAAAAAAATGTAACGTTATTAACATAATGTTGTAAAAAACACGATGTGCTCGAGAAAACAATAGTAACGAAAAATGTACACGAATTACGTCTTTGGAAAAAAAAATAGAATTTAATGTACGTTCTGCATGAGAAATATATGCACGTTTTCAGATTAATGGAAAAACTTCTGAAACCACTCTGATATTAGAATAGTTTGCACTTAACGAAAAAATAATAATAAACCTACCTTACCTAGGACACAAAAGCCCGAATAAATATGAATATAACGATTTTTGTTTTCTGAGTACATAAAATTAATTTAGCATCAGGTGGGCGTTGCAATTAACTTTGCTGAAAACATGTAAAACACATTAAAACTTCATCAACTTTGGTAGTGTAAAATGAACTTCTAATAATTTAATCAGTAGACGTAGGAGTATAATATTAGGTACCCTGCGCACATTATAGTATGTCAAAAATACACCGATAAAACAAAATGTGTAATATTTCATATTGTAATATAACGTCGCCAACGACGCGTTTCTGTACACAGATCGTTATTTAAATCGGACGACGGATTGATCCGATCAACTGCCACAGTGATGGTAACGGAATGAGTATACGATAGTTGAGGAAAATTGAAAAAAATCGTGGCAATCATAAACGATTACAACAGTTCCTAAGACTCCAAGAACCGATAGGTATAGTCCAGGAGTATTCGACTTAAGACTCGCCAAGCTAATCGATGTCTTAAAATATAATAAAATTACTAAAAAGTGGGTAAGTGGATGTCACTCTGCTGTACAGTAGGTTACAAGTGGGTCACTGTATAATGATTTGTACTAAATTTGAATTCAATGATATATTACCATTATATACGAAAAACGATTCTAAGAGGATACGGTTTGTCAGTCTGGATATTTTATATTGTTATAATTTATCATAGCCTGTAAGTTGAATTAATATTATAAATTATAACAAAATAACTAAAATGGTTATTTTTATTTTTATTCGTTCCGGTGGTGATATACAAAGCGTTAGAAATTAAAATCCCATTTTTAGTGGTTTTTCGTAATTCATCCTTGGTTTCTCCCGTGGCATTAATTAATAAGTGATAAGAAAATCGAAAAATGTCATCTGTTAAGTACCATTTTGATCAAATTTTCTAGAAAAAAGATACTGATGAAATCTAAGCACTCCTTCGGGTCAAAACTTTGTATACAGTAAAATAAAAATAAATAAACACTATTGTAAAACCCCTAGCTTAAAATAATTAAAATAATTATAATTTAAAATAGTTCTTATAAATCTTTTATATCAATACACATCTCTGTACCAGTCTAAAAAAAATTCGGCCTGTGCCGTCGGAAGCGTATCACATAGATTTGGTCCGCCGCGAAAAAGGGTTGGAGCCCCTGGCTGACCCCCAACCTGACCCCAGTTGGTCTAGTCTGACACGGAGTATTGACGTGAAAAAAATTAATAATATTTTATTTTCTTATATCGTGTCGGAGTGTAATTGTCATCTAAGTGAACAATTGGATAGAAATATAATATTAAGTTCATATATTATAATACACCGAAAACACACCCTAAGCCGGCTTAAAGGCGGTTCGAGCTTTGCAGTAGTCTATTGCAAAAATAAATTATCAGGTCCGTATCTAATGATTAGAATTCATCGGTAGGCTCAAAATCAGGCTGTTTCTGGGGCCCCGATGTAACACGTATTATCTCCGATATTTGCCAAACAATAACATAACAATTTGTTGTCGGAGTGTGTATTATTGTAAATATGCCGAAAATCCACAGATGAAATGGAGCAGCGGTACTCATAACGTGAGTATAATATTTATATCGAACAATATCGACCGCAGCGAGTTTTTGTACACAGATTGTTATTCGAACGGTTCGATCCACATTGTTAGGTATTTACTATTAAAGGAAAAGGTCATAAATCGTGGCGATAATTCTCTAAAACACCCGAGTGATATCTATATTGTGATATAGTCGAACGCAGAAGTTAGACATGAAAACAATCAATACGAAAAATCGTGTCGGAGTGTAATTATTATATTGTTTCGACGTCTACAGCAAGTGAACAGCCGAAAATATAATTTAGAACTATTGTCGTGGAAACAGTGAGATAATAATGTCGATAATCGCATTATTACACAACTGACACGATGCCTACTAACCTGGGTACGCTTTCCGCGACCGTGAACCGGAATCGTTTTCCCTGACCCGAATCATATTATGAATTTGTTGTTATAATTATTTAACACTATAATATAATATGTGCCAAAGTGCATTTGTACGACCATGTACCTATAAACGATGAGAGTCGGGTTAGTCCGATGCTCAAGGGTGTGTGAGTGCCGCGCATGCGTTGTTCGGCGAACGTGCGCGTGAGAAACTTAAACGTCCTGCTCGGTCGAGTTCTCATCTCACGCCGGCAATATAAATTCCGTCGTATTTTTTTTAATCAGTTTTCTTTTTTGACGGTTAATCGTGTTATATAATCGTTTAAATCGAAATTCGCGTCCGACCCGGCGCACAACTATATAATACGACGATTCGCTGATGAGATTTACACGAGTGCGAATCGTCGAGGGCGAAAAAAAAAGATCACACGAACGCGACCTCCGACCTAGATCCGCCAATGACATCGGCGGATAATTAGACCTGAGAGACTCGACAACGACGACGACTACGACTTCAACCACGGTGATGATGATGATCGTGTGCGATAGAGAATTCTCACACTCGGATGACGATGATATAGGTACCTAGGTACCTATAACATCGCGTTGTTGTGACTAACCGTCGCCATTATACAAAACGCTAAACGATCCGAATCTGTGGCAACAGCGAATTAATGTAATACACCGATCGTAATGGCGAATGTGTTGATGATAACAGTGATAATTACGTTAAAACATAATATAGGTAAGCATAATGGCTATAGGTTACCACCGCCCATAGTTGTTTTATGGTAATGCGACCACGAAAATCGATGGTTATCGGGCGGGGGATGGAGGCCTGATTGACCCTGGGGGCTTGTTATGAATCCGTTATTGGCGTGAACCTTCGAGCGATCCACGACCGACTGAAGTTTCATATATTTTTCGTCGATGATAACCTAACCTAACCGCGGTTATAGCGAGAAAACAGTGACCAAAATGTATTAATATTGTTATTATTATTGGTTCGATTGCAGTTTGAGCACGTCATGTTTAGATTATTCGTCGTGAATTTCAGAATATAATTATAATATACACACTGACTGACTGACGATTATTCAGAGTTTTCTGAGTCGAGAAGCTATCCGCGTTTTTGTGAACAGAATTTTCACGAATCCGACCGCAATCTGTGTCCATATTGTGCACGAGTCGCAACAAACTATTTAAACCATATTCCCGCACTTAATTATTATTATTATTATTATTATTATTTAAAGCACTCCCGCGAGATTCGACTGCTATACATCGATTCACCATCGGTTTACGACGGAAACCGCTGTCTCTTATACCTACAACAATATTATTATGTCCTCATGAAAAATATTAATAACGTTATGCTGTGATGAGACGTGTCTACCGCTCAAAACTGAGTAAAATCAAAACGTTAACAATATATTCTTACCGACGAGGAAACGTGAAAATTGTTTTTAATCTGTTTACATAGCACGACGGTTTGACTACCTTAATAAAATATATTTTATTATAATCATAATGTCACTGGTACGAAAGTATATCGGTATAATGGGTCCCACAAAGCATTTAAAATTGAATATTGTTTTTTAAAATGAATATTTTAAAATGCTTCAATAATGAATTGACCAATTATATTTTTGAAATATTTTATTTTCATTATAAAAAAATATTGTACTATATGATTGCATAAAAATGTTGACTTATTCTTTTTATAAGGTTACCGTAAAAATGTTTTTTGAAAATATTTTCAAAAATACAAAATTTTTTGCCAACGAATATAACTAAAATATTTCCTAACTATTAACGCAACTTTTTTAATATTTTGACAACCATATTATTTTTCTAAAATTATCTTTACCATAGTTATGAAATATTTTTCTGCCGTGTTGGATGTATACTTGTACGACAGTTTTGGGTAAAAATAATCCATTTTATTGACAAAAATTATTATTTTCATCGTTTATTTATTCATGTGGTATTTATATACTAGCTATACGTCTGCAGACAGCTTTTACATTTACTTCATGCAATTATTGAGCAAAGTATGATATTAATATTATTAAGTACACTTTACTATTTAAGACATAGCTTATTTACTAATTACGTAACACTAAACAAATTTAAAAAAAAAACACGAACAACTAATTTCGCAAAAGAAAAAATTTACAAGTACCGAGAGCCATAATAATTCCAAAAAAAAAAAACAATTACCCGAGGAATGGTTCTTAATAAAGAGTAATTTATACTCAAGTTATATTTTTATCTGGCAGGTGGGATGAAAAAAAGGATCACACTGTAAGCTCTTGGGCTCACGGGTTTTCTAGGTTTATTTAATCATATTTTGCTGTAGTCCGTTTTAATATTTGCATTTTAACGCTATGTTGTGACTAAAATATAAATAATTTTTGAGTTGTGTTTCTACGATGGTTAAACTTAAAAGTTTCCTGCCGTACGTTCAAAGATTGGAAACCTGAGACGTCATGGAACTATAACTAAATCGGTGGTAGTTTATTTTTAATAAAGTTCCACAAGTCATCGAAAATTTCACTAACAGCAACAAATGAAATGGCGATCGGTGGTCGAAAACTCGACTAGGTACCATCGCGTGTACCTTAACTGTAGACAATAGTGATAGTTGTAGAGAGAATGGATTTTAATTTAATCAGAGGCGATACGAACAATATTTAAGTTAATATACCTACCCGTGACATTCTGAATAACCATGGTTATAATGCATTGCGACATCTGACTCTATGGGTCGAACACCCACCTGCGACGACGTTCCTTCGTTTAATACGGACCTGGCCCGAGAGGTAGCTGTCATCATAATTATATCGTTATTCGTCATTCCGTCTCGTTTACCGTATAGGCAGGCGCCTACAAGTCTGTGCAACGGTATATGAAAATATGTGAACAAAAACCATAAGTGCACTCGCCAAGACCGAGCCACATCGGACGGGAGATGGGAAGCGATGAGTATTATCGACGAAGTGATCAATCATACTATAGGTACCTACCATTAGTACTTATCGAGCGTAACATTTTAATGAATTCGTCGCGTACGTTATAACGATGATGACGTGTCGGTAAACGTTTAGGCGTAATTGCCATTGCAAATTATGTCGTTTTGTTCGACAACGACGAGCGAGGACTCAAATCCAAAGAAGACATAATATTTCGTGTCCGACGTCGGTTTTGTACGTTATTATTATTAGTCTTATCCGCAATAAACAGGCGCACCGACGCGGACATAAAGACGTGTGTTGATGATTTCGTTTAAGGTCTATATTATATGATATTATAATTCCTACTATGGAAATCACTCAAAAGTGTAACACATATGTGACGTAACCGTGGTGGCGTGTGGTTTTCATATATCAATCACCGCTACTCCATTAAGTAGTAGGTATATATGACATAGTAATTTTGCGATATTATTATATAACTTATATACAAGACATGCGTCTGCGACGAGCCACTTGGGCACCTCACTGATTAAACGTTGGATATCGTGATTGAAAAACGTCTGACCGCAAACTGTAATTATTACTATATCGTCGTTAAAAAAATCAAAGATACAATCCCAGGCAGCAATTTTTTGTTTAAAAATATTATTATAACATTATTCTAATATTATTCGTGATTATAATATTAGAATAACATTATTATAATATTTTATTATTATATTATAATATTATCATTATTATATACTACCTAGGATTGCATCTTGTATTTTGTAACAAGATACTATTATTACAAACGTTTGTACAGAATAATAGTACCAAGAAAATTGTATTTGATTTGCAGGACACTCAAAACACAATTGTGGTAATTTTTTACGTGTGTCTATTATTAATATTGTATTGTATATAATTTCGTCACGGTATGTGTTTTTCAAAAAATTTTCCAAGCACAATTGAGCAGAAATTAACAATAATGAAGACATTTACCATAGGTACAATGTTATAGCTTGTAAGACAATTTTAAAAACGTTAAATTAAATTACCAGCTATCTATAATATCTACAGTCATACACAGATAAGCACTAAACAGAAATTTTCGTTGTCATAAAATATGAATCCGCTACCTATAGGTATTTCCACATGATATAAAAAAAATAAATTAAAAGTACAGATAAGCAATTACAGTGTACTATTCACATTGTTGTAAATTTTTTTCATTCTGTCTTCTGTGAGAATACGTCTGTGTCAACTGTCACTAAAATAATTATACAATTTAATAGTTAATAAAATTAATTTTAAAATACAAAAGTATCTTTGGTATCTTGTATCTAGTATCTTGTATACACTAAACGCGTGTATCATGATACTTTATTTTGAGTATCTTGCCCAAACCTGGTTGTAGGTAGCACAACTGAGCGGTATATGTGAGATGATGAAAATTTTCACTTTTATATAGTGAAAAAAAGTGTTAAACACGTTTCTTTGCGTTCAAAAATATAACTTTGACGGGGCGCGAGTTTCGTGGTAATTATAATTTGTTAACTATTATATTATGGTACAATATTATAATTAGAGTTAGAGTCGTAAAGCGATTAATCAAAAGAGATTATTATTGGACGTGCAAGAACACTACGTAACCGAACAATTAGATACTATTATAGGCACACCGACATTACCAAATCGAAAAATATTTTAATGCGAAAGGAAAGGGCAATAATATAACTTACGTGAGCAGGTATTACCTATACTCTATGCTATACCTATACTATATATTCTTAGTAAAAAATATTTATATTAATCTATACTTATAAAATAAACAATAAAATGATAAATAATTCGTTTGAAAACTATTACGGTACGATTCGAATAGGTAGTGTTTTAATTCGTTGATTTAGCATGAATAATTATTTTGATGTACTTACACTGCGATTAATCAAAAGATATTAATCATTGTCGTAACGAGAAAAATGATAGGTACGCAAGTAATTATTATTGGAAGTGTAAGTACGTGTAACTGAATAATTAGGTAGGTAACGACATTGCCAAATTCAAAAGTATTATTTTAATGTGAAAGGATGAACTATAGTGACGATGACTTACATGCACAAGGTAGCTACCTACTGTTTAATAAAAATAAAAAAATAAATATATAAATCTGTGTTTATAAAATAAACAGTAAAATGATAAATAATTTAAGACCATTTGTAAATATATTTAAGTGTACCTAACGTCTTAACAAAATTAATTATTTTGTATGGTTTGATGCAGTCGTATGGATTCAGATGTATAATAAGATATGTTGAAATTATATATTATGACTACTTTATAAGGGCTCTATAAGTTTAATAATTATTATTATGATGTGAATAATCAAATCATAAGTATTACATTTTTCTGTTTAATGTTTTCAAACAAATCGCTGATTCGTAAACATTAATTTTCGATGAAATAAATTAACTCTTTAGTTATATTTTTTGCCAAACGCAAAAGCCTTAAAAATAATATCGACATGAATTATAAGAATATATTTTTTTTTTCAAACAATTCGCAGTTATTCAAAATAGTAATAATAATGTATTTTAATATTACAAACGATGTGGGCATCACGAATAAGAAATGGTTATTAATTTTCACGGCTGCCTGAAAATAATACTCGAGTATAGTGCAATTATTTTTCAGCACATCTCTGCTTTGCGACGTGAAAAACATAATGGCAATTATTAAATTAGTATACTTTGATTCACACAGTCAAAGAGAAAAATAAATTATTAAAATATGTTTTATTATTTTTAAAAAATCCGTACTAAAATATATTAAGTAACTTCTGTGCATTTCAGCTTTCTAATAAACTTACTGAGCTTACAGAAAAAAAAAGATGTTTCAATTCGTTCACTAATTCGATACTTTGTGGGCATAGTGTTCTCGGAGGAAACATTATTACAGTCAAGTCCTTTCGACCTGATTTCGACTACCAGCTGTGCTAAGTTGAGTTTCCGAAAACTCAAATCGTCAAATTCCTATGAAACAGGTACTTAATACTTCCAGTGTGTCTACACGATATTGTGATGAGCTCCGATGAGTGTCACGTCGGTAAAAATTCAGACCATAAAATATTTATACGTTTCCAATAAGTAGCTAACATTATAATATTCCGGTAAAACGTCACCGCTAAGTTGATCGACTATATAACCACTATCCCACACATCATAAATATATTTCCTAACTATGGTAAAAATATTTTCAGTAAAATAATACAGTTTTCAAAATATTGTAAAAAGTTGCGTAAATAATTAGGAAATATTTTAGTTATATATTCTTTGGCCAAGAAGTTCATATTTTTGAAAATATTTGAATCATATATTTTTAAAAAACATTTTTACGGAAACTTTATAAAAATATTAATGCAACATTTTTATACGACCAAATTATAGTCCAATATTTTGTTATCATGAGAAGAAAATATTTATAAAATTGTATTAGTCAAATATTCAAGCACTTTAAAATATTCACAAAATATCATAATTTCCCAAATGCTGTATGAGTATCGTATCACAATAAATAACAAACCTGACACGCGCACCTACCAATGCAAAACGAAATAAATTATTTTGATGACTTTTATAGGTAAAACTCAAAAATCCGGTCTCAAACCGAAAATTAATTATTCTGCATTGTAAAGACGACGTCGAACTCGGACCCAAAGATGTGTTGAACTTAGATTTTAAATGGTATTCGTTTAATATGTGAGCTACAAAGACGATAATCTATACTATTATGTACTGCAATTTACGGGATACCAGTCTATTAACAAGTATTTTTTAAATTTTTTAAATAAAATACAAAAAATATTTAAAAATAAAATAAAATTTGTTCATGACATTTTTTTGAATTATTTTATGTAAACTGATATTTTGTTTGACTGATTTTGACATTATGAAATGTAATCCTGTATTATTTTATATTTCTCTCACTAATTAATTAAATAATTATTAACATAATTTTATGATTTTTAATTTAACTGTTTTAAAATTAATTATTGTGGGTCACATACTAAACTAATACCAATTTAATTATAAACGAATCTAACCATTTGGTTTTATGTCAAACTAAAACATAAAAAATGTTTTTGTTCGAACGTATGACGCATATTGGCTGTTCGCGTTCTTTTATTTAAGCTAGGTCTGACTTTTGAAACTCAAACACCTTTACTACTTCGAATATTATTATTATGATTGATATTATTGTGTGTCACTCACTTTTCGCCAGAAGTAAGACGAAGCAGAGCGAAAACGTTTTCATCTCGGCGGACATCATTTTGACGGGCGTGGACGACCAAATCTCGTGCGTCTGTGTGCTTAGGTATCTCTGCGTGCTTATGTGTCTCTTGAGCGGTTATCAACCCCTGTCGATGGGGTGTAGGATAATCTTATTAAATACCCCTAGGCGGCGATGACGTCTGCGTGAGTGTGGTCTCGGATTGCGTTCAGTGTTGCAGTCTTCGCCTGCAAGAAGTCATCTCAACAAGCCAAATGGCGGCGGGTGGAAAATCTGAAACGAAAAAAAACGAAAATCATGAAATGATAATAATTATAATATTTGATAATAGAAATAATGATAATATAATCGCATGACGCGAAGACGTTAAGATAGTGTTGAACGGCAACCATCGTTTTGGATATAATTTGTTGCCGTATTATAACATTTTAATATTCGGTTCACGTCAACAAAACATATTTATGCGATATAACGGTAGTTACGTATATTTATCGTAAGGTTTAATCATATTTATATCGTCCTCATTAACGTGATGTGTCTTGCTCTCGTATTAGGCATACGCGGGATGTACTTAACAGAAATACATAAAAAATTAAATAACTTTTATTCTAATTAATATTTTTTTAATTTAATTTTTTCATGATCGACTCGTGCATTGCATGTATAATATTAACAGTTTTTCTTCTTATTTTTTAATACTTGCTGAAAATAAAAATATCTAAATCACATTTAAATTATTTTGTTTGAACATTTTAAAATAGAAAATTTGTAAATCTGGTTTTTAGAGAACTTTTGACTCTAAAAACATTTAAATAAGTCAAGTGATTTATATGTTATCAAATTATAAAATGTCAATATTTTCTAAAGTAAAAATCATTAATTTGAACAATAATAACTTTTAAAATAAATATTTAGATCCACATACAATAATGTCAAATAAGCTTACACTTTTTGAATTTAAAATGTTTTTACGACTAGTTCAACTTCGCTTAAACAAAAAAAAAAAAAAAATACGATATCTAAAAATTACAAAAAAGTCAACAAAATGACTTAAATACATGTTTTTACAAAGAAATTTTTTTTAAAGAGCAGATTTACAAATATCAGATTTTGATTTTTTAATTTTCAGTACTAAAACATATAAAATAAAAAATGTTACACTTAACGTATTGTGCAAGCCAAATCAAAATATACATTGAAACAAAAGTAATGTAATTTGTCATGCCTTCCTGTTACACTCTTCGTATCTCATTGGTTAATCCAACTCTCTCAAGTCTCAAACCTCGACCTATAACTTCCGAGACTGGAGCTTAATACTTTTCTAAAGTTTCGACGATGATATAATGTACAAATATAATATAATAACGACGATGTTGAACTAATAAAAATTATTTTTCAATTTTTATTGTCATCAGTCGAAAATAATAATGTGAGCCGGCTGTGCCCATATCGTAATAACGCCCTTAACGTCGTGTATATAGGCTATTGGTGCGATAAACTATAATATAATGTATATGTATATGTATATTACATGCTACGGCTGCGTATAGAAAGGTTATATTATAAAACGCGAGACAATATTATAATATATAATGATATATTCAACATTTTCATATAAACGAGTTTTTCGAGCGAAAATCTAATAGGGTGTCGCTCTCCGGCCAGAGGCGTGTAGTACATATATACGGTTGTCTGTAGTTATATATATGTATACAGAGAGAGAGAGAGAGAGAGAGAGAGAGAGAGAGAGAGACGATATATGTACCTACGTATATAGTCAGTGGGAGGAACGGAGAAGATATTATTATTTCCTGGGAAATTCAAAAATAAAAAAGAAACAAACCTATACATATAGGTGCACGCGTACAATGTATATAATAATATCGCTTCGGTATTTTTTCCGCTCTTCCGAGTAGAGTAAAGCGCTCCTTTTTTTTTCGTTTTAGGTACCTAAGTATCTCGCGCGTGTAATACGACCACTACCACGTGCACGCCGTATACCACGGTCGCGGCATCAGCTACTACCACTGTATATGTACCACGTTTGACGTGGAGCTTAGGTGTGCGCGCCCGAGTGTGCGTTTATATACATATATATATTATGTATTGTACTATACTCGTTTATATATATATATATATAGTGTACGCGGGGAAAATTATCGACGTCAGACTCGAAACGGACCTGATGGAAAAACGGGACGACGACAAAACCCTCGTGGCCGATGTACCGTGAACGCGTGCATACGTTTAACACCGTCGGATTTGATCCTCCCCCCCACCCATCCACCCACACTTCACCCGATCCGTACCCACACGCGCGAGCACAACAACGATCCAGCTGGCGTATATATATATATATATATATATAATGATATACAAAAAAGTAGATCCTAACAAAGGCACTTTATTAGTTTCCGGGTGCGTGGGTTTTGCGGGTGTGTGCGAGCAGCGAGCGTATTTCTCTGTACGTCGCCGATCGTATTTTCCCTAAAGACATATAAGCGGTGGTCGGGGGGCGAGCGCGGGTGGACTGTGGAAATACGAAGTCGAGTCGACGGGGCGAAATTGGCATTTTTGTTGTTTTTTTCACCAACCCCCCCCCCCTTACAACACCGTTTCTTCACCAGGCTCGCTATTTTTTGTTGCCCCACGAAGTACACGTCTGCTCCCTTTCAATTTGCAGTAAATCCGAGCGCGACGGACGTTATTTACACGCGTGATGCTTAAAAATGGCCGCGGGATAACGACTCACGTGACCTTAGTATACGGCGCGGCGGCCCTTTCGGACAGACCGACGATTTAATCCCGACCGGAACGTATTTCTATATTATTGTTATTTTTGTAACGACGTCGCGCCACTCCAGCGTTTCGATTCGGCGCGTTTCAAAGTCGTATTAATTTTCACACGATATCATAATACACAATATACGCACGAGTGTGTGTGCGGTGTGTGCCTAGAGCGATCCACAGTCCCAAGTCCTTCGAACTAGCGATTCTGAAATTCAGCACTGTGGTGATGACCAGCACTTCGAAGCCGAGTTTTTTGTTTGAATTTTGCATTTCGAAGAGGGGCTGGCGAAACATAAATATCATTCAATTCGTTCGTTGGTCACGCGGAAAATCGAATAGTGGCTGTGATCGAATTTACTACAATCAGACCTGTGCTTTGTACTTAGCCAAACGACCCCCAAACCCACACAGCATGAAAATATTTCCCAATTATGGAAAAAATGTTTTCAAGAATATAATATTGCTGTTAAAATATTTTTAAATGTTGCGTAAATAATTAGGAAATATTTTCAAAAAGCATTTTTACAGAAACCTTATAAAAATATTAAGTCAACATTTATATGCAACCATATTATAGTATAATATTTTGTCATCGTAAAAAACGATATTTATAAAATATTATTAGTAAAATTTTCATTATTAAACCACTTTAAAACATTCACAAAATATTATAATTCCACAAATGCTGTGTGGCAAACGAATGCGTTAAAACCCTGAGTGCGGTTCACATTTAACGGGAGCTTAAGACGGAGTGAATCCGAGTGGCATTTAATTTGACGTGAGGAAACAGTTCGCGGACGTGTTAAAATATAAGTTTGACCCGAAAAAATAAATACAATAATATTCAAATATGTAAGTATTACTCTTTATTATAGTTTTCGTCAATCGTTTTTTCAACTACAAACTCAAACAAGTTACCCCATAGATGGCGCGCGCAATATACAAGTATAAATATTTCGCGTCGAATACCGGGATAGGTTAGGCGTGGGCGGCACATTCCAAATCGGTAATGGTCACGTTTACGCAGTCATTACTTTGTATGGAGGTCGAGTTTATTCGCGTGACTGTTGATGGGCTCGAAGTGGTATGGATGTAACAATATATTGTAATAACTGCCCAAATATGATTTTTTATAAATCGTACTCACTCCGCGGGTGACGACTGTGTCGACAGACGAGTCGGATTAAACGGTTCCGATTTTCAGTCAATAGTTCCATAAAAAGAAGTGGTTATGTTTTTTTTCGTCCGACCGTGTCTGTCTGCTGTGCGTCGTTGCAGGTTGACCCGCGGCCGTGTAAGACTAAAAAACCTATCGCAACTTTTGGTGTCCGCTTTAAAAACACGCGATATTATAATAATTTGAAAATAATTTGGTGAATTTTGGTGAAGTTTCCATCAATAAATAGGTAGTAACGATGTGACATGTTAATGGAACAACTGCGGGTACGCGATTATTAGGACGTACTGTATGGTTGGAAAATATTACGGTTTTCTTAAAAGATTATTTTTCACGTTTTGCCTCAAGTTGACGCAAACAATCATATATTATACAACGAGCGCCAGATTGAATCCACTGGTTATACATGCACTTCTTAGATAAGTCGACAATATTGGGGTCAGCTGTATAGGAAATAAATATTTAAAATTAGGACCACCCGTGCGCAAACGTAATATTATTATATTTAAAAATCGATTGCTTTAACATTTGTGACGTCCAATCCGCAGTGATTATGTCATCGATCCTAAACGAAAACTGATAAAGTTTAATTTTAAATTTATCACTCTCTGATCAATAAATAATTTATATTTTGAGACGACAGGAGTTTTGGAGTGGGTGGTGCTCAATAAGGATAAACCACCTTGTAAGGTATGATTACCTTTTATGAGGTAGGTACCACCAAGTGCGATATCCTAAGATGCCAAGCTAATGATTAGTAACTAAGTTCGGTTTATTAGACGTACAATAATAGTATAAATATCCGTTTAGAACGAAATAAAACGGTACAAACTAGAAAGTCACAATTTGTTTTGGTTTCTAAACATAAGAACACTTTATATCCCCATTGTGCCTGTCCGTCCGTCCGTCCGTCCGTTAGTTACCAACACATGATTACGAATTACGATTTTTTTGCATTAAGATGTTATAGATAACGATGGTTCTATTCAAAGTAATTGCGTAATAGCTAGTATTGAAAACATATCGAGATATGAGTATAAATTTTAATATTCATTCATAGAAGTCCGAATTAATAAATAAAATGAAACAAAAAACTTACCAAATAATCATTTTTTAATTCTATAATACGGAATTATAGACTTAATAAATCTATACTTAAACCAACGACGAGATATAAGATCTCTAAAAACATTTCAATGAACTTATACTCGTAAGTCACGACATTACGTTTTACTCTATACTAATTTTGATTTTTTCGACGACATTAACTCTACGTACACGCTTGTTCGTAAGCTCAAACAATCGTTTCTATAATATTGATTCGCAATTTCCGATATGGCTTACGTCTTCCGAGACGCTCTATCTCCGAGTAATAATAATAATAATAATAATATGTACACCTAATATTCTTGTTGGAATGTCGTCCGACAAAGGTAAAGTAAAGTAAAAAAAAAATAAAAGAAACAGCAACCAAATCGATCTGTGCGTTTCAATTCGAATTCCATTGTTTGCGAAAGCTTTTATTAAAAGGTACAACGATGAAAAATGTATCCAATTGATGTCTCCGGGAAAAAAAAGAAAAAAAAAACGAAACGAAAAAACATTGTGACTGTTGCGAAAAACCTATCCTCTGTTTACGGTTCCATTGTGAAAAATCCACGACACGTCGCAAGAAGAATGATTTCGACGGACGTTGATTTGTGAAGCTCGTCACGAAAATGTTAATAAAATCGAAATAAAAAAAAAAAACATGCCGGCGCTTAATTGATAATGAATATTGATGAAAATGTGTTCTCGGAATCCGCCTTCGCCGCCGTAGTGTCGTCTCCGGGGCCGGAAGACTCTATATAACAATATACATAATACTGTGTATTGTCTAACCCAAAGGTTAGTACGCTCTGCACACTCTAATTTTGAGACTTTTATAGGGCGCATTTTTTTTTTTAACGTATCCATTGTCCGCACATTAATAATAATTACTTTACCGCGCTGTACAGCCTGCGTATATCATTGTCGTTCAATTTATTAAAACGATGTGACGGCTCGTATGTGGAATTTTTGCTGTTGAGCAATAATCGATTATAACGATGGAGATTGCGACTCGAAAAAAACACGAGACCAAACACTAGAAAAAGCCATCGACGGGCTAAATTTATCACCCATGATAGGCCGCCATCGTAATATTTTTAGTATAATATTATATTATACTGGTTCTGGTCCCGGCGAGAGGACACACACATGGTCGGTCGGGCGGTATGACTTACGTCACCTGCTCGGGCCTATGGATCCTGACAAATTGGTCAACGGTAATATTAACGACGACGACGACGAGTCGACGGGAAATCGGTAGTAATAATAATGATAATGTATTATAGTATAACTCGTGTTAACACCGGCGACAAAATCGACTCGCGGTCGTAAATTATACGCGGATTACGGCGCGTAACAGGTGGTCCACGGTGGCGGCTTACCGCGGTAATAGTTTCGATAAGATTTCCGATCCTATTAGTTTTTTTAACTATACAACGCAGGCAACGTCGCACGTTCGATTATAAATTACAACGACAATATATTATTATATTTTATTATATTATTATGTGCGAGCGAGTGTGTTTTTCTGTCGCGTTTCCTCGTCCCTCGCGAGCGCGGATCGCTTTCACCGACCCGCCGTCATGCAACCGCGGGTGTCGTAAAATTCGAAAACTAATGCGTATAAATGTATCGAAATCGAGAGTGCTAATAACAATAACAACAACGCGTATGACAATAATTTATAGATTTTGTTTTCGTTATCTACAACAGCTCTCGTAGTCGTTTGGCCGTACCAGTCTCGTAGGTGGTGTAACACCACATATTATTATGCGTCGTGGACATATTATGGTTTTAATTAATGTTTCGGTCACGCGATTTCCAATACCCGAAATCCGTCGGACGAGTGAATTTATCGAAAAAAAAAACAAAAACAAAACGCACCGCTACAATATTATATGATTATACCTTATAGGTTTGTATACGCAATAACTACGCATCGACAAGTTGATAACATAATATTGATTTAGGCGTGAGGTGGCTATTATTAGTCCTTGGCGCTATTTTTGTTTATTTTTGAGTGTGGGTTAAATCTGAAATTAAGGTTAGAGCGACCAAAATAAAAGGCATTTCAGAATTTTTGCCATTTTTCAGTATTTTTTTCACGATATTGTATTTGAACTTTAAAGTCAAAGTCCACTATTCTTTAAATGATTATTTCTCTTGGAATTTCACTGAAATCGCGTTCGTAAAACCCCTTTAAAATCGTCCTCTTATCAACAGTATTATCATTTCGATATGATTATATGTTCTTACAAACATTGTTCGTGGAGAGTGCATTTTGGATTTTTAATTTCCTAATCAGAAACAGTGAAAATCGGAAGCTTTTGAAAAACGTTGATGCTTAATATGCGTTTTTCTATTTATAATAAGTTTATTTTATAATATTGCTTGGGCGAGCAAAGGTGTATTGCCAATAACACTTATATCATTGTTATAACAAACTAAACAATATTAGAGGTTCCCCGCGAAATCTGTGGTCCACTCGCCACGTGTACGTACCCACACAATATGACATTATTCAGAGTAAATTATTGAACCGTTAAACTGCAATCGCAATACAACATTATTGTGATATCGTGTCGAACGATAATTCGCGTGGATCCGCACCGCTGCAGATAAATGATTATTAAACCGCGGTCGTGACGCAGTGGCAAAACATATATCATTTTGCCTATTGATTATACCCGAAGCGACCGCGGTCATTGTCACACGCGTTTCCAAAGACGACGAATACAATCGCATTTATAGAGTGCAATAATATTGTCACTGCCTGCAATACGATGACGCTATTTGCGACGGAATCCTTCGGCTGTATCTGCGCCATCACGAGCGCAATATATTATTATTATATCGGCGTTGTGGGTACCATCATAAAATTGGAATCGATATCATCGTGTTCCGATGACTGCTGTTTTTCCGTTGCGACACGAGTCAAAATTATCATACTATAGCTACTACGACTACGGCACGTCTCTTGTAAATGCATTGGATCCTTGATCTATGATCCAAACACCTCGATTTTATACCTATACAATATTTTATATCGAGACGTATTACAATATCATAATAATATTATTACGCACACGCAAAAGCCGCTTTAATCGAGCCAAACGTGTCGATTACTTACTACACACGAGCTCTTGTTATATGTCTGAAAGTAGTTACCTATATTTACTATATATAGATAATTTATTGTTGATATGAAATATGAGGTCGACGCCTATGCCACAGTCGGTAACCGATTTTCATCGTACACGGTTACATAAAATCTTAAACCTCTTCAATTTAAATTTGAAAATCTTTTTGTCGGTCGCCTATTTACACTCGTTATTGTAGGAGTCGCATGTGACGCATTCCGAAAGATTTACGATATCAGTTGAGAAAAAGTCACCCTCCGGATTATGTTTGTTCTTAAGTTAATATATACGAACACTATATTCGTTCAACAGTAGTTTAGGAAAATCACACAGCATTTGGGAAATGATAATATTTTGTGAATGTTTTAAAGTACTTAAACAATGAATATTTTACTATTAATATTTTATGAATATTTTCTTCTCATAATAACAAAATATTGTACTATATGATTGCATAAAAATAAAAAATGTTGACTAAATATTTTTATAAAGTTTCAGTAAAAATGTTTTTTGAAAATATAGTATTATGATTAATCAAAATTATGAACTTCTAGGGCAAGGAATATGACTAAATTATTTCCTAATTATTTACGCAACTTTTTCAAAATAATATTTTGACAAATTTCTATAAAATTTTCCTGAAAATATTTTTACCGTAGTTAAGAAGAAAATTTGTATGCTGTGTGGGACGCGTATATGATTATGATCAAAACCAATCGGAAGACGATATAAGTGTTTACTATTTGGCGGTTTGACAATATCGAAGATGTTATTATACACCGAGGCCGAACTCTGGCAATCGCCAATCAACACCCAGAGCAGTTGGACGGAATAGACTCGGAGAAGAAGAGCCCCTCAGATCAATAATTATGTAGCTACTCCTATATAACAATATGTATTATAATATTATATTATGCTGTGATATTATAAATTCGTCGGTCGTACACGAAATACGCGTAGTGAAGCCTACTTAGCTAGTGTGCACAATATACGCGTCACTGTACGCGATTTCCATATTATATATATATATATATTGTATCCGATGACGGCGTCTTTGTGCCGCCGCACAATGGGCCCCGTCGCACAATCGAATGATAATAATATTATTATTGTTACGAGAGGAGAGAATACCCATCACGTCTGTCCGCGGCGCCGACTGCAGCACCGGCGTGTGTTTCTCCGTTTGAATTGAGATAAAATTTCCGGAAGATTCCCGCACTACCGCGGTCCGGCTCGCCATCGTCCAGACGCCATATCTCCACGACCGATATGATATAATGTTATTATAATAATAATATAATACCGTGGTTACCATGGTTGCTCGCCGCGACGACGGTATGGCACATTATTATTGTGGCCGCCTTCGGATCGGATGTTATTGTACATTATATAGCTGCGCCAAGTCCGTCGTCGAATCTTCGATATTATAATTTTACGGCCCGCGGGATCATTACGATGTGCAAATATTATTATTATTATTATTATTATTGTACTCGCATGAATTTATAATATTATACGTTTCAATTCCTCCGAATGCGGTGTGGTCGCGAGACGGCTAAACATATTACTGTTGCACACTCTACTCGGGTTAGCCCCACGGGCGCCGGCAGACGTCCATCCCGTATCGTTATCAACTGTTTCTCTAGTCTAGTGCACGAGACCGGAAAACATTGTACAGGTGTCCATAATTATATTCAGGGCCGGAATTCAATGCAAAATGCATTATGTCTTATCGGATGCTCTTGGACGATTCAACCCGAGCTGGTACCTACGTAACATTTTGTCTCGTGCAAAACGCTACCTGCAGATTCTAAAGCGAAACTTTTGTTTTATGCATTTTCGTTATGTTGATTTCTAGTGCGTTTTTTTTTTTACAACTTTTAGATAATTTTATTAACTTTTTGGTGCGCATTGATGCATTGTGCGAGCGCATTAAGTGAAAATCGGGAAATTCAAAATATCATATCGAAAAATATCGTTTTCGTAATATTTTATTTTCCGTGAATAGTTTTCAAGAATTTTCGTCCGTACAAAATGTCAATCGTTCTATTATAATTATAGTGACTTATCTATATAAAACAATTATCGGATTTAGTGTCTTACTGCACGGAAACAAAAACAAACAACAACTATAATATTCTTGGTCAGTCGGAGTTGCATCGCAATCGAGTTTATTTCAAATGTACGCTGTTCATTTATCGTGGACCTTTCCGAGTATTTTGTTTTAGTATTGTTGTTAGTAT
Organism: Acyrthosiphon pisum; assembly: GCF_005508785.2. NCBI lineage: Eukaryota > Metazoa > Arthropoda > Insecta > Hemiptera > Aphididae > Acyrthosiphon > Acyrthosiphon pisum. Next base: position 30,730,808 of record NC_042495.1, on the reverse strand, counting down.
TTAGTTGAGATACAGAAGTGTACCTAATGCTGAAATGTTAACTGTCGTTTTCCCGTTCTCGCGTGCCTGTCAAATAATTTGGTTGGGTTATTTTTAAGGACGTAATTTTTTAATGGTACACCTGAGTTGGTTATTTCAATTTGGACCCTAAATTTATACGTCAATACTATGTATTGTTATCATTGCACTTGATGTACCTAAAACCCTCCAGTTCGTCGCACTGGATCAAATCTTATTTCTCGCCACCTGCACGTGAACGGCGACTATGTCTGCGACGACTAACACGCTATAAAGACGACGACGCTCGCGGTCATGCACGGCTACGGTGTAACCGTATACCATACAGTTACACCAGGCTATAACTAATTTAACTAATTTAAACGCCTAAAAATTATATTAATAAATATAAAAAATAATCAAAAGAGACAATTATACCTAATAGAGTATGCGCGGTGTACCGATAAAACGTTCATAACGTGCAGATGCTAAATAATATGATTAGATTTTTAATTTTTAAACCTGTCTAATTGATGCAGTAGCACGCAAAATGTGTAAAAAAATTTGTTCGATCGTGAAAATAATTATAATATAATACTGCCAACCACACGGTTTTGTCAGATTTGCATATTAATTATACTTATTATAAATTAAGCATCAACATTTTCAAAATAAGAAATTGCGGTTTTTCCGCAAGGTTTATTTCGAAAAAATGGAAAAATTCGGTCATATTTAATATTCGAAGAAAAAACTTGGGTTTTTCAAAACGATCGGAAAATTTCGTATAAGAAAATACATTTTTTTCCCTAAAAATTGAAAAAGTAATATAAACATTGGAAAATTATAATTCATATAATACATTAATAGGTATTGATAATACCGCTGGGGTTTTGAAAATACTGTCCAGTGTTCAATACAAGACACAATTTTTTAATTGGATTTTTTTTTTTTGTAGTTTCGATATTCGTATACAACGTATAAAAAAAATCACAATGCCATAATATTACATTATTTGTGCCTAATTAGTTATACTGTAAATAGTAAAAATAAAAAACTGTTTTTATTTATGTTATAATTTTTAAACTGTTATTTTTGTTTATACTTACATTATTAATTTAAGCGTAAGTACCTGATTGAAAAATCTTTTACCAGTTACATTAAAATTCTCAAATCATTCCATATTTTCCGGGGGAAAACCCGGTTTTTCAAAATTTATCTGGATATTTTCCGGTTATTTTGATCCCTATAATAGGTACTTGTAATTAAAATATTACTATTGACATATTATTATTGTCTGCGTGTTGGCCATTCCCGTTTGGCGCGCGTAATAATTTGACTGCGATCCAAAACAGAAAAACAAAAAAAAATGCCAACCCATCGTGTGAACACAAACGTTTCATAATATTATTATAACTAACCTGCCACATGCGCCGTCGCCTAAGCCCGTACGCGTATCATATCACTATCGTTGTGTGCATTTATTTCATCGCGAATTATTCCACGACGACGAAATCATAATATTATAGTCACGGTCCCGCGGCACGCGTCTCGAATCCTCAATCCGCGAACAGTTCGATAATGCCATAAATATAATATATAATATTATTATTTCGCGATAGCGTCGTCGTTGACATTCGCACGGAATAATATACGCGGACACTGACCTCCGGGTCGTTTCGATCGTTGACGGTCACATACTCACATATTATTATTATTATTGTTGTTGTTGTGTAATATATTATTATAATATTATTATCGATCCACGTAGGTCGTTGTGTATAGATGCGATTTTTTTTTTAGTCGCATACCTACACTATCTATACGTCTTGACATGACTATACGTGTGCACGGTTGTCAATGGCCGTCACGAAATGCTGCTGCAGCCGATCGAAACGCGAGATACGTTTGCGAGTCGTTATGGGGGGGAGGGTGGATGTTTATTTCACGATTTTTTTCCTCAGCCCGATTACGAAAATATTATATTATAATTTTACTACTTTTTTTTTTCATTTGTGTATATTTGAAGAAATATTCAGCAGCTGAGGGCATTAGCTCTACCATATTTTTACAAAGAGTTACACATTGTTTTTTAATTTCTTTAATTCATACCGAGCAATTATTCGTTTAGGGCGAGACACTCGTCGTTCAAAAATTATTAATGTTTTTGAAAATATATTTTCTACGTGGTCCACACGTATGCTTACAATTTTTTAATTTTTGTGAATTAAAACATACAGCTTCAATTTCATGTTTGAAAGCAAAATATTCTTCTAAGTATATCGATACATAAAAATCGAATTTAGGTTGAATAAATAACTTAATGATTTTTATAATATTTTCAAAATACTTCGTAAAATATTCTGCTTTGGAATATGAAATTAAAACCGTACGTTGTCGTTAAAAACCATAAGTAAAAACACAGAAAATGTTGGGTATTAAAAATTTGAAAATCAATTTTTTTTAAATGTTATTTTTAACGATTAGAAACTATGGCGTAACAATTATATTTTTCAAAAACATACTTTTTGAAATGCGAGTGTTCACCGATAAAAGGATAATATTATTTCTATATTTGCTTGTCCGGTCTCTTTGATGAAATTTGATGAGGTCACTCGATGTGATGTCTGCAGCTGGTGGTCCTATTGATTCGAATGAGTTTTGGGCTTATTTTGTACTCAAGTCTTGCTTCTTTACACGGTGTATATTATACTCAATTCGAGTGTATAGTAATAATATTTACTGCGCGTTTTAGATTTACGATTTTAGAATTACTTCGCAGGGGCGACGCCGCCGCGTTATATATATCAGCGCGTTTATACGCGACCGAAATAATCGCACCAAATTAAGCACGAAAATATTTATCGCTGCCGATACGCGGAGAAAGTTCGCAGTCGAGTTTTCGGATAATATTTCACTTGGGACTAAGTAGAAGTATAATAACAATAATAATATATTTGCAGGCTCGCGAGTGTTTCAGCGACGGTTATTTATATACAGTATTTTTGTTTTTATGTCAAAGTCGCGGAGTATAAGTCTATTGGTATGCGCACAGTTTGCGCACCGCACACTTTTCCCCAAAACTTCCATTTAATTAATAAAGTTGCGAATATCTCGTTATTTATATACTTATTATAATAGGTGGTACATTCAGTGAATATCATAAAATGTTTAATTAAAATCCACCGAAACGCACGGAAAATGCCCGTTTAACAAAATATTATATAATTGATTAGTGCGGATAATAATATTATATTATCGTCGCGATTAATAAATTGCGTTGTTCGTTTGTCACAACGGTTATGAAAAAAAATTACACAAGCACAGACAAAAATAATTTCGAGATATAGTCATCAAAGTTTTTATATAATATTATCACGATTATAAATATTATAAAAAGACCACAGCCAAAAACGTAATATGATATAAAATATTATAAGTAACAAAATCACAAAACGCGCGGTTGTCGCGAACGTTTCAAATTCTGTTCGATTTCCTAATATTTCATGATAATATACAAATCTACAGATCGTCACGGCGTACTTGGGAATTTATTTTCGGTGCGATTATGTATTGAATAGGTAGAACGGATAGTTAAAATATCAAAGTTTATGCTCTCAAGCATAATATTATATAGTGTTTGGTAATACATTTTTCGTCGCATTTCTCCGGGATTGAACAAAAAAAAAAAACAACGATCGAATGACGTTTAACAACGAGAGAGGCTGAAAACCCCACAAGGTTTCGGAGTAGGGTTTCCTCAGCGATCAAAATATAAAAAGCTCGAATTGAAATATTATATACATATTATACTACACATACATATACGCGCCAAGCGTTTTCCATAACAACTGTCACGATTCACGAGTGAGAGGATATTTTGTGTACTGCGATCGCGCGTGGCTGAATGTGAATGGTTTCAAAAGACGATATGATATGACCAGTGAATTGCAAACCACCGCCATCAAATGCAAACACAAAAGGCGTAAAGTAATGTCTCGGTGGAGAATTCTCTGGAAACGAGTGGTAGGTAGGTACTTATAAACGACTGTGCCAATACACTTTTTGTTTGATTGGTTTTATTTGCAATAGCTGCAGCTGTCAAATGTGCAGCGTTCAAGTGAATTTCACATCAGAAACCCATACGAGATTAGGGACAAAAAATTATATTTTAAAAGCGTGTTGGGGGGAGGGAAGGAATAACAAATATTTTTCGACTCGAAGCAGTGATTGACAAAATATTTGAAGAACCATAATAATTATTATTCACGCCATAGTGACATAATAATATTATGATGAATTCATTTCTATTCTGCGTAGGTAACCCACGCGGTTACCACATTACCTAATTATTATGTCTTGCGACTAGTTTCCGAATTGTCAATAATTATTATTTGTTTAACAGCGACGTTTATTAATATATTATATCCGTTTTAAATCGATGGCATATTGTACACACGCCTACACGTCTTGTGCACAGACCTTATTAATCTTAAACAAAACATAATTATGCAATTTTTAAAGAGTGCGCAGCAATGAGTGACGCACTATTAGGTGAGAACCAGCCAGGTATAAGTAAAAATAAAATGAGAATGTCAGACACGTACAGCAATACGATTCACTTGTAGATAATTTTCTTTTAATATAATATCATTATAGTAGAATATTATTATAAAATATGCGATGAATAAAAGCTAGCTTGAAAAAATAATGTTGAGTTTATTCGGAGTTTATAACGAAATACGAGTATATATTATCATATAAATAAAGAAAAAAACGAGCTAATCACGAAGTATAGTGACCGTAATACTACGTGATGTCATAAAACAAACGTTTTGCGAAAAAACAAAACCATTGAAACTAATGTAATTTTAGAATTTGAAGTGACTTTTAAATATTTTACGTTGTTTGAATAAACCAAAATCTACGGTCCTTGGTATGATTTGAATAACCACCGATGATAATAACGAAATTATATTATTATCACATCAAATCATATTATCAAACTACTATAATATTTTAATCAACGAATATATTATTTTAGCGTTTTCTTCGTCTTCACCCGACAACGATATGGGGTCCCGAACGGCATTTGGGAAAAGATAATATTTTGTGAATGTTTCAAAGTGATCGAATAATGGATATTTGACTAATAATATTTTATAAATATTTTCTTCTAATGATAACAAAATATTGTACTAATGATTGCATAAAAATGTTGATATAATATTTTTATAAAGCTTCCGAAAACGTTTTTTATAAAATATTTTCAAAAATATTTAAACTTCTTTGCCAAATAATATAACTAAAAATATATTCCTAATTATTTACGCAACTTTTTTGACAACTATTTTATTATTTTCCTGAAAATTATCCCCTCCCCCCCCCAAAAAAAAAACAAAAAAAAAAATCTCTCACCTCATATTTATTACTGCACCGGCTATTTTCGTGTCAAAGTGGACACCCTTTAATAACGGACACTTCAAAATTCACCAGATTTCACGTTTTAACTCCCCCGTGCGATGATATTATAATAGTTGTGTTACAAAATATTATAGCCTACTATAGGCACGATAATAATATTATATAACGACTATAATAATGTATCGTATTTTATACGCTTAGTGTTCGACCGTTCGCGGTCACCCGAGCCCGCCGGCGATCATATGACCATATGACCATTGACCGCTAATCGTATACCGCGTGGTCTTGTGACAATAAGTATTGTCTCGTGCCGTGTAAGTCGGTCGTGTGTGCAGTTGCTTATGGGTAATAATTGTCCTCCGTCGAAAGTCCATCGATAATAATTAATATTCGATATAGGTAATTACGTGTATAGTCGCTCCTCCTCCTCCTCCTTCTCACGAGTTGGAGCGACAGTATATTATATTTTATTTTATTCCCTTTCGCGAGACCACCGGAAATCGAGTGACGCCCGTCTCGAACGAAAAAATTAATATTTAACGATAGTAATTACAATACGCGTACTATGTAACATAATATTCGCTGTCTTGAAACGGAAAATTAACCGTTATCCACGGCAGCCGTGCCGTTTCTTAACGCCCGCAGCAGCAGCTCATCCTCGTCGATCAACAGTAATAAATACGACTATAATAATACTGATAATGATTATCGTTATAATATTATAATTATTATTACGGTAACGAGTCGACAGGTATTCGCACACGCGCGTGAGCGTCGATCAGCGGCAAAACGTGTTTGGTCCGCGTGTTTGCGTCTTCCAAGTCGGCTTTGGCACGCCTCCGAATATAAAAAAAAATATTTATTAATATATTGTATTCCTATATAATAGTGCGTACTATAGACCTATAAACTAATGGACAGCGCTTGGAGAGAAAAGTCGGAGGTACGATATAGAGTGAGCGAGAAAAGAAACAAAGTAGTAAAATATTGCAGCGTGACTACTGCCAAATAAAAAAATGTGTTACGATAAATTCTGACACTTGTTATATTTTATTGGTAACATAATAACTGAATTGTGCTTACCAAACTTATAGGTCTATGGTAACAACCATTTTACCTATTTATATTATATATATATATATGGTTATTGTTGACAAAGAAAATGGAAAAAGAAATTAAGTATTTTCTCAATGATTTACTACTTGTATGTTATTTTTTCTTCGTTCTCTCTTCTTTCTGTCTCGGTCATATGATTCCTTAGAATTGATGGCAGGGTGGAGTGGAACGCGCTGTCCATTAGTTTATAGGTCTATGTTGCGTACCACACGCGATTCGTCGCAAAACCAATACGTACTGCCTATAATATTATGGTCAAACGAAGGGAATAACACCCTCCCTCCTGCATATAATTTCGACACCTTCAGACAATCATAATATTATAATAATTAATAACATAATTATTATATTACGCGTACGGCGTTTAGACGACGAGAAGACGTCGTGTTGACCCTCGTCGGGCACTATATAATATAGGTACGTCTTGAATTGGCACCGCTCTATTATTCACTCGGAAAAAAGGCATAACGCGGTGAATATAATGGCGTAATGTACACGATAGGTCGGCGGGGCCGTGCGGCGGTGTGGAAGGGGGGGGCGCAATAATTAACGGTACACGCCGAGAAGTTCGACCGTCTAATGAATTTATGTAAGTCTGCCAGTGCAGCTCGCGCGCGTATTAATGTTTTCGGTTCGGGAATTTATGGTTTTCCGCGGCGGATAATAACAATTATTATTCCTCGTTTTTGTTGTGTTTTAAGCTTTGAATTGATGGCGTCCATTAAAACGACGGCCGGGGCTATTGAATGTCTGAGAGGGCGGTAGAGAAAGAGAACGAAAACCGGAGAGGTGAAACACACTGAGAGAGAGAGAGAGAGAGAGAGAGAGAGAATAGCATTGCAGTAGCTCGCGTGGGGCGAAAACGGGGAAAAAAACAATCGGAAGAAAAGCGAAACCACCTCGACAATTAAAAATGACTGAGACTAATAAATTCAAGGGGGCCGAAAACAAACGTCTCTTTGGAGTGAGTTGTTGCCGGTTGTATATAAGAATCGGCGAATATTTCTTTCGTTTTGCGTATACTATCCCCGACACCATTTTCCCGCCATCCCGCCGTCTGACACCCATTCCGTTTTATTTTTTTCGTTCGCCTTTGCCTAATGAAATGAAACGTAATCGAAAAAAAAATGATAATAATAATAATAATTCAGACGCGTTTTATCGACCATTCCGCGGACGAACAGATGCCTCCGGTCGCTTCGTCCATGTTTTTAAATATTTTACCTACCCCCGCAGTGAGGAATACCACTGATATATATATATATTGGTCGAGGGGATCTATTTGAATTTACGTTCCGTTTAATGTGCTTTTTAAGTACGACATTATTTTGAGGGAAGATTTAATAACCGTTTAAATTACTTTAAAAAAAAAAAAAAAACATTAATCCGCATTCGCGGTTTTTTCCCTACAAAATTGCTCTCCACGCTGTATCCGAGTACGAAATGTAAGTCGCGTAATGGTTTCTCACGGTGCTCTGGTACTAAACGTTTCGTCTATGGTTGTATTATTATTTTATACACATTATAATATTTAAATAATATTTTCATTCGAATACTCGCGTATTACGCGGACCCGGAACGACATGCCAATTTTTACTATGCCGCATGCGCACCTCCGATACTTACGATCTGATCGTAACGACTAAAAGATAATTTTAAAATAAATATGACGCGCGTTTGTATAATAAACTAAATCTGCATACAGTGTCCAAACGTGTTCGGAGAAAACGTTCGATTGTTTGCAAATAATAATATTATCATGTCCTGCATAGTAGTAACTGTCTGTACCTACGCCACGCACGCAAAAGTCGTAAATCATTTTGATATTTCAATATCTCGTCGATAAATCACCGGAGAGACCGGCCTGGAGTTTCGGATCGTCTGAAATATAGGTATATCAATAATAATCATAATATGTGGGTAGGTATACCGTACGATAAAATAACATGTCCTGCAGCAGAAGTGATGTATATTTTGTATTATTGACGTGCTATCGACTGGAAATTTCGTAGGTACCTCAGTGAGTTTACATAATATTTTCGAGTAGAAATCGTCAACTACGAGGCACAGACGATTTTTGAAAAAAAATGTGTTTGCGTCGAAAATCGTTAGTATGTGAATCGTAATGGGCAAAATATATTTTGAAAACGACGGTCTGCAGCACGGCTATAGATAGTTTAGTCGCCCATCGACCTATCATTCCCAAATTTGAAAAGTGTCGAACAAAAGGAATCTCTATAACCAGTATTAATGTTAAATTAAGCAGCTGGAGATTTAAGCACTACTGATCAAGCCTGGGCAAGTTAGTGATCATTTTTAATTGAGTTGAGTTAAGTTTATAGAAAATATTTTTAAAAGCTTATAGTTTTTTTACTAACTCAATTTAGTTAAAAGTTATACGAAAACCTATAAGTAACTTATTAAGTTATTTATTTTTTTTTTTAAATTTATAAATGGCCAGTAATATGGTTTAAAATAATAAAAAATAAATGTTTACGCAACATGTATCATTTATATAATAATTGTATTATATTTATTATTTAATTATTTATAAGCTATCGTAACTAGGATTTGATTTAAATTAACTCGTTATTTATTTAATTTATATCAACAAAAATCAGTTGAGTTAAAAATTAAGTCAATAAAAATTTTATTTTAAAACTTTAAAATTAACTTAGCTTTTAACATAACTTCAACTTTTCAACTTGATGCCATAGCGACTATTACGCAGCTACAATTTACATTTGAAAGGTAACTGCATTTATAAATTCGCTACAACAAACAAGCGGTAGTGCGGAAATCTACAGCTGTTTAATGCTGATTATGGAGATTCATTTCGGTGGACACTTTTCTAGATTCGTTGGGCAACCATACTAAAATGTATGTCCTTCAGAAGCGATACATTCGTAAAGTGACGTGCCATCGACTTGTATCTACTGGAAATGTCATTCCTCGCCGGCAGGATTGTTTGTTTTTCGAGTAGGTATCGTAAGCTAGAACGCTGCACTGCGGATCAGGTACGTACGTTGTACAAAAAATGGGTGTTTGGTATATCGAAAGTCGTTTCGATTTACGGGTTTCTCACGAGCAAACTAAACGACAGTTAGCATGAACCGTAACCGGCAAATTATTCGAGAACACCGGAGGTCTACCGCGAATTTATATAACTTTTTTTTATAGTCTAATTTGGCGTTTTTATATTCGGTTGTAAACTATACGACACGAGTTATAAAAAAAAGCGTGTTTGTTTTTAGCATGTTAATTAAACAACACGTCGTGGCGTATTTATTATTTATTTATTTATCGTCTGACCGCCGCCATGACCGTAATAAGGTGTGGACCAATATCATTATAAAATTCGAAACAGAAGACACGCTTGCAAAACATCGCTGAGAAGGGGTCGCCGTGTCTTGTAGATTTCTCGTTTGTGTGTATTTTATTTATTTTTAACGACATAATATGGGGCATCGTGTTAACAAATCATTATAATATGATATAATGTTTACAAATTAAATATTACATTTTTGTGACAGTCAGAATATCGACACAATAATAAAATTCTAATTTTATATATTTTAGTTAAACGGTATAACAACTATACTGCACGACGACGACGTCACCGGAGCGGGTGGATATTAAAAAACATAATGTCAACGCCGATGACGTCATGGGAACGCCTTTACACTGTGAAATACCTAACCGTGTGACATAACGTGAAAATAATAATATTATTATCTATTATGCCATTTAAAAATAAAAAATCGTGTATACGACAACGTTACTGTAGGTAATCAAACAACGCGTAATTTCTCAACTTTACAGCGCGTTTTTGCAGTAACGGTGCATGCGTCTTACAAAAACACGCGCATGCGTAGTAGGTCCGTAATATTATAATAATATTTTATGTACGATATTAGAGTCCAGGGATGGAAAACGTTTTTAAACAAAAAAAAAACAATAAACAATAGCAAAAGACAACTATAACAAAAAATCCCGAAAACAAAAAAAATATATAATAACGAAATCAAAAACGAAAACGAAAATAAATTAGTATAGTATTATACCACGAAAAAATAATAATAAATAATTCTGCTGTCGAAAATAACTAATAAACTTTATTTTTATCAGTGATTATCTTTATTTTCTAATCACTTTTTTATTATTTTTGTTTCAATGTGTAAGAGCAAATTTTTTATTTTGATTCTTAGATGTTTTTTATATTTTTATTTTGTATACAATCGTATACAAAATAATGCATATGTTCAGGATTCTTTTTATTATTTAGTTATTTACTCTAGAAATCTTAAATAGTGTTTCACTCAACGACTTTATAGAGTCTTTACCAATGTAGGTACTTTTAAAATTTAAAGCCTTTTTACTTTGAAATTTAAAATTTTATAATTTTCATAAAAATTATAATTTTGGTTTAAAATTTAAATAATAATAATATTCAATTTCAACTTTTAAGTGCCTTCCTGTGTTGCGCATTACTATTATAACTTAAAAGTTATAGGAATATATTATATTTATATACAAAAAAAAAAATCAAAATCAAAATTATCAAACATTTTATTTGGAAACGATATGGATAAATTACGTTTTTAAAATCGTTAGTAAAAAACGTTCAAAAACTTTAAACAAAAACGATATTTTTTAAATCAAGAAACAAAAATGTATTCATCCCTGTAGTATGCCTATACGTAGTGAAAATAAAAATACCGTAGTTATTAATCAGCGGACGGAAAATGCGAAATAAAATCACACGACGGCATACCACCCACCTATACATGTATAGTATATTATTATTATACGAGTATTTCTACGAATGCTAAAAGTTTTCCGGACGATAAATTCCAAAGACGCGATAAAGGCGTTCTCGGGCCGTTATATTGTTTATAGTAAGACAAAACGACCCGAAGGGTCGACCCTTTCGGATGACTGGTCACGGTTTTTTTCCACGTCCCGAACCCGATCTGGCCAAGATATTATAATAATGTCACGTGATTTAATTAATAACAATCACAATATTCATCGGTGGCGTAATATCATAGACAATTATTTGAATTCGCCGCCGAAACCGATGACTTCGTCCAGACGGCGTTTGACTGCCTATATTGTATGCGCTTGCGGCGCAACGATGTTTGCTTTATATTTTTTGGTTTTCCATGGAACCCACACAGCATGTTAATATTATTTTCTAACTATGGTAAAAACATTTTCAAGGAAATAATGTAGTTGTCAAAATATTTTGAAATAATAGGAAACAAGAAGTTTTGGAAAATATTTTATAAAAAAAATGTACAAAACGTTTTAATCACATATTTTCAAAAGACATTTTGATGGGAACTTTATAAAAATATTTAGTCAACATTTGTATGCAATCTATATCATAGTACAATATTATGTTATCATGAGAAGAAAATATTCATACAATATTAAGAGTCAAACGTTCATTATTCAAGCACTTCAAAATATTCACAAAATATTATTAATTCACAAATTCAGTGACGGAAAATCGCAAATTTTCACGAAATAAAAATTCGTTATAATATATAACATTGTATAATATTATTGTTATCGTGCGAATCCATTACGACGACACTCCTCTTCGCGAAACGTCATTCACGGTGAAATAATAATATCAGTTTTCCTCCGAATCGGCGACGCAAAGTTACATATATGTTGTAGATGGACTATGACTGGGGTGGAAGTTTCGAGAGACGCAAAAGCCGTAGTATAAAAACGAACGGACCCTGCTATATAGGGGGGGGGAGGTTCAAAACAGTTTGGATCGCGGGCTGGCACACGCGCGCCTTTTAAATGTGATGAGGTCTTTATATATATTATATATTGTGCCCGGCCGACCCCGTTAAAACGCGTATCGGTAATTTCTGTATTCAATTCCGTCGTACGTGTGCCAAATCTAAAAACGCTTCTAGACGAATTTTAGCGACAGAATACCCACACGTGCACAAGGCGCAGTGGGGTTGTTTGAATAGAATTTAGCGCGGCGAACGAGAGGGACATCCCCTTTATTGTGATTTCGCTGAAATGACGTTCTTCTCCTCCTCCTCCTCCTCTTAGATATATACTGTACATAGAATACGTAGCGCGTTATCCAATTAGTGCGATTTGCCGGACGTCAGGGTAGTTGCGGTGGCGGTATGAGGGGGGGGGGGGTTTTCGGGCGAGAAAGCGTCAGAAAATATATTTTGAAACCTACCCACCGCGCTCTCGACCCACGCGGGCGGCGTGGTTCGATATTAAACATTAACTTTTCCGCTCGGCAACGTTTTCGGGCCGCTTTGTAAGCTCCTCTATACCTTATACCGCGTACCTATACGCCGCCGCCGCGCTGTGCCACATACGCGCGTGTGTGTGGGTATATACTACATAATACACTGTTCTGGGTATTAGTGGTTGCAAATAAACCTTAACTCGGTCGAGACTAATGAAGACAAATTACGACGCGGACATTGTGTGTGTATAACGTATCGTACAGCTACAGAAAAGCAATACCTACAACTGCGGCGGTGTGTGTGGGTGTGCGGGTGGTGGCGGGAAAAAAATATAACGAAACGACGAATTGCGTTTGGAAAACAAACTCACGCCGGTTGCAGGTAGGCAACCGATTTGTCAGACTGTATCTGCCTACGGAAATGGAGATTCGTCTTGGAGGTGATCTTTCGTAAATAGCCGAAGCAGTCACAGGTAGACACATAATATTCTATTACACGGGTCGTTTCTCTCTTTTCGGAACGTCGTTAATAATATACTATAAGCTCGGGTGGCGGCAAAAAAACAGACGAGAGGCGTGAAACGTTGCCGCCGGCTCCGTTATAACATATTGTACCACTACCCAGGTATATACCGAATAGTGATTGATTGTTAAAAGTAGACGAGCGATGAGCGTACAAACCGGTCGACCGCGATACTCGTGCCTACATAATAATATTATGTTATTATTTTAATGATAATAAATTGCGACCCATTCGAAGCGCTGTAAATAATATGTAATATCGTTCAAAGGTTAAACGCGCCGCTGCGGTGATAGTCGTAACGGCAATATTCATCATCAGTTAAGCTGTGGGGAGGGAGGTGACTGGGCGGTTTTGCGCACAATACATATAGGTTTCACCCTCTTTACTTGTATAGTCGCAGTGTGTTTAGGAATTATTTCAGGATAGGGGCAAAAACCTCCTCCCAGTTTCCTTCCAACCAAGTCAAAAAACACATTTGTTCAAAAGAATATTAACAACTGGACCCATAGCCCCCTTACCTAAATACTCATCTAGTCTCCTCAAAGCGGAGACTTGCTAGAAATATCACGTCCGTATAAAATTTAATATAACATGAATAGCTTTTATTAAACAGTCGAAAACTTTTCATAATCGTCGAGACTACGAGGCTCTATACTTGCGAGATACTCTCTTGAAGGTTATGGTAGAACTCTTTAAGAGAGCTTTAAAATGTTTCAATCACATTCATATCGAGAGAGACGGATCGATTAATATTAGGAGTTGGGTCGTATTCTAAGTAAATTCGTGACATCAGAAGCGCGGGAGAAACTTAATTAATTTTTTATTTATTAACGTTTTTATAGAAAGTCATTATTATTATTATTATTGTTTTATTGAATTATTTTTATAAACATTTCTTTATTTATAGCGCATCACTATAACATTATACTCCCTCACCACGAATGTTTACCCTAATTGCAAGCTTGATATTTAATGACATTGATATCATCAAACAGTCACCTATATCGTCGGTGGACGGATTTATGGGCACTATATGTACCGACGTCAGGACGAGAATACGATAATATTATAATAATACACAACAATAATCCCGGTGGATCGCGGCTATTGTGTACCACCGTGGTAGAGATTGTCGGGATCGATTTTTTTTTTATTATTATTATTATTATTATTATATTATTCATTTTCTAATCACGCCGCCGTAGGTAATTGCGGCTAGAAGAAATTCCTCGGCGGGTCACTGTGGTTCGCGCGACCGTCGTCGTCGTCGCCGGTTGTGCCTGCGGAAAATGAAATTGCGACAGACAGTCACGACGGATGTGCGTACAATACCGTCCCGTGAACACTGCCGGGTAGAAGGCACGAGGTCTCGGAGAACACGCGGTCGTGCTTGTACGCCGCCGACACGGTTTAACCCGAAAAATTCTTACGCGCTATTATCGTCGTCATTGTCTCCATATCATATAATATTATTACAATGCGTTTACGAGGTACCTACGCAATAGGGTACGCGTTCAACGGCGGCGACAATCGTGGGTGTTTCAAAAAATCGTGTCTATTTGCTTACGTCGCGCAGACCAGGCGAAATATAACGACGAAAAATGGCACATACCATATTATTATCAAGCAAGTCAATGGTAATTTTTAGTTGAGTTTAGTTGATGAAAACATATTTAAAAAAGTTCATAGTAAATAGTTATCCTATTTTTTTTTTAACTCGGTTAAGTTATATTTGGTAACTTACAGTTAACTTATCAACTTAAATTATGTTATTTGTTTTCAATTTGTAAATATCCAGTAGCATATTGTTTAAAATAATAAAAAGTAAATGTTTACGCAACATGTACCATCAATAACAATTATTGAATTTTATTTATTATTTAATTATTTAAAAATTATCGTAACTTGGATTTGATTAAAATTAACACGCTATTTTATTAAGTGTATATCAATAAAAATAATTTAAGTAAAAATTAAATTTCAAAAAGTTAAGATTAACTTAACTTTAACTTCTTAACTCGTTTATGCCCAGGCTTGCATATTATATTATTATATTAAAGGCTCTTCGCGCTATCGAAAAACATCCCCCCCCCCGGCGGAGAGGGAACGGAGTGCGAGCGTAAATCTTCGGAATAGCCGACTCCTGCCATAAATTGTTGTCGCTGTCGTTATTATTATTGCGAGCCGGCTCACGGACGGACCCCGAGCAGCCCTGCAAACGAATCTGATGGGTCTGCGGGTCTGGTGCACGTGCGTATATATATTATACATTATATTATTATATACACTTACGATTTCGTAAGTTCCAAACCCACCCTGAGCAGGTACCTTCACACACACACACACACACACACACACACACACACACATATATATTATACTTGTTATATACCGGTGTCTCATAAATTCGATTCCGTTCGCCGCCGGATATATTCCGTTTGTTTCGGTATATATATATATAGTCGGCCGACTGAGCCAGTTGCGCGAATATAGTACGCGGTTGTTGTCGCTAGGAGGAATTGATATTCCTTTCGGGTCTCCGGCCCGCAGATAGGGTGCGAATTTTCGCAGCGCGTTAGCCGCGCCGAATACAAACGACTTCATTAATCGCGCGGAGCCGCGGTGGTTATCGCCCTCGGTCGTCGTCCGCGGATGATGGCCGGCCGGTGTCGGGCGCGGGACGGGTGGTGGTGGTGGTG